>NC_044507.1:13167043-13372043 GCF_902362185.1 Chanos chanos
GAACCTGAAAAAAGTCTTCATCAACCATATGCTAATGTTCTGTGAAAATAAACAATCTACAGAAAACAATACTGAGTATCAACGATCCAAACAAGTCATTTTTCAACTTCATCACAGTTCTTCAGTTCAGTACAATAGAGTATAAATTCTGTCCTCCAGCACAAAAGAATAAAATACAACGTTTGTAAGTTTCACTCTCTGTCAGGCATATATCAGGAGATATTCCTAATGATTCGTTTCCCTTTATAACTCTGCTTATGAATATGAATGTTGGTAATATTGGTGATTCAGTGGATTTGAATATGATATTATTTGAATGCTGCATTACTTTCATATGACAATATATGTGTTTATGATCTGAATATTATCCACAGTATTCAAGGTTACATAATCATTGGATTTCCTCTCAGTAGCAGCAGAGATTTCCCATTATGTGTTGATATCAATATGTAACATTATGCAGACTTTAAACAAAGCATCTAACTGACTGGGCAGAGGAGACTACTGCATTATTCATGAGAGCCTGCCTTGCTGAATTCATCATACTGTTATTGCTGTCCTACACCTAAAACTTTTATGATATCCATCCCATTAAAGAATATCAGATGGCATTAACTGAATCACACCACAATGGTCATGGTTTAAGTCACTGGATTGGCCTGATGCCAAAGAATAAACATCTTCTGCGTCATAGAGACTTCGTTTTTACGTACATGATCCACTAAGACCATACTTCAAATCTCAAAAGTCTCCATGCATCCATTTATCTGTGTGAGTGGGGGATGGGATGCCCATTAAAATTTCAACCAGACTTAATAAGTAAGGTGATCCTGACACTCCTTTCTTGGTATGAGTTTTGGTGACAATGAAGTGAAGACATCAATTATTGACTGGTAGAGAGAGACAGGCCCAAGATGCTGGGCTGAGTGAGAGCATCCACGACGCATCACGCAGACCCCAGCAGACCTTCTAATTGCACCTGTTCACAAAAGAAATTTGGTCAACATTACTTATTTAGGTCATTCTTTGGAACCATGATTAGAGATGCCCATCAGATCCTGTAGGTGGACAGTTTTGAGTTACAACCTGCTAATCCTCTGTAGTCTGTTTCTGTGTCTGTGTCTGTGTGTGTGTTGGTGTGTGTGTGTGACTCTGAGTTGACATCTTGAGTTCAGATCGTGCAGTTTTCCAAGCTCAAGGTTCTTCCAAATGTTAAATGCTTGGCCCTTTCTGTTGAGTACTGATTTAATCTCCTTGATAATGTTGACTTTCTTTTAACACATTCAGATTGTGCCAAAGTGCACTCGTGAACTACTGAGGAAAAGAGAGCTGTGCCCTGAAACAGGGTACAGACGCAATTACACGGGTGCCAGCTTTGCATTTAACTCAAAAGCGTGTGAAATCCATAGCAATACTGGTTGTTTCATCATTATTCATCTCATCTCTGTAAAAGCAATTGCACTGTGACTGCAGAGCAGTACTCTGAAAGCCTTTGAGATACTTCCTTTGTTCTTACTGTACTCTCACTCTTACTAAAACAAACCTATAAAGACACATTTTGAGATTCACTTGATGCTAAGACAAAAAAGGCGATGCTCAAAAACAGTTTAAGGATCAAGAAGCCTGACTTCCATATCTGTATGTCCAATACATGCCTGTTAGCCCTTGCCATGCATGCCCCTGGCCTCCTTCACAGACTTAACAAGCATTATGTTGAAAGTCAGGTCGGTGAATTCCTACTGATTTAGCTGAATGATGTCATTGTCTGTTCCACAGACCTCTCCTATGGTCCAAATGAATTAAGCAGGCATTGAAAAGCTAAGCAACCATGGGTAGAAGCTGCAGCCAGAAAATGAGAAATATTGTTGTGACATAGAGCAGTACCTAGGAAGTGGGTCCTGTCAATGACCGGCCAACGCCACAAACAATCAAACAAGTACACTTATTTCATAAGTCAGTTGGTCAGTGAGAAAGCAGAGAACCCTTTCAGTGTTGAATAGATGCTTCTCCTGGCCACAAATGGAGGTAGATGTTAAATGGAGGTGAAAGGTCTCTCCTTGCAGTTTTCGCAGACATCAATACACATAAAAGTACTACAGGCAACTTTACCATCACTGAACCATCTTGGTGACAAATTTGAAAATATTCTTATAATGAATTGCTGATTTTTTTAATTAGGTTAGCATACACCAATCTTACATGTGACAATTTTGTACTGACAACAGCCAGAAAACTGTGGAAACATATGGCAGCACCATCTGGATGACAAACATACTTACAAGCTCTAAATTTTGAATCTAACTTGATTAAAGAGTTTGTGGGAGGTATGAAATATGGAAAAGAAGCACCATGCTGGAGGAGGAGAGACAAATGAAGTCTGGGTGTCATCTCTTAGCACTGGCTCATGCTTAAACTAACACTGCGGGCTTCCTCAGGATTTGAGATGTTCTTTCTCATTTTTGGGAAAAATGTCTTGTCAATGAACTCTGGACTTAAAGACCCAGCCTGACTTTAAATGCTCACCAAGGGGTACAAAGCCCCTGCCTTGAGCAACTATTTGTCTACAAAATGGCTGGACAAGAGATATTTGCCAGTAGTGGTCAGTGCTCCATATATGAATCCCCCAGTAGTGAAACAGCACTGGTGAAGATTTAGAGAAAGAAGATTAAGTGAGAAAACAGGTGGAAAAAAGAACCCCATGTTTTGGTAGGCAACCCTCCCCCATGTTTTTCAGTTTGTGTAGGGTGGGCAAAATGCCCTGAAGGTCCCAGATGCACACTACATTGCAATATGCTTTGTCCATGTCACTTGCTGGTACAAGAACAGTTCGAACAACCTGACCCTCAACAGGCTCAAGAACGTATTCACTCACTGATGTTTGCTGAGCCAATACAGTGATCTAGAGAGGTAGACACTCCAATAAAAGTGTCCATCCAGCCCATTGCATAGGTGTGTAAAGTTGCAAAAATACATCTTAAAACAGATTGTGAGTCACCTTGAATTTAAATTATGGTTGAATGCGATTCATTCTGCATTTTTTTTACCTGTGAGGGCAAGTGTTTCAGGTGGCTACCACTGATGGGAAACCAGTTCCCAATCAGCACAACAAACTATAAAAATGTGTGCAGAGGTGGCGTCAGGGAGAGAATAGATATGATACGCAGTGTTTACATCAGCAAAGCCAGCAAGCAGACAAGACAGGGAAGCTCAGGAAGCAACGCTTTTATTCCAATTTAAGCATTAAGTAACAGAGCTACTGCGGTGCCATGCACAGGGCATGTTACTCCATTTACTATTTATGTTCGATAAAGAAGAGTCTTCTCATTAGTTCTCTTTCAGTATTATTCAACCAGGTGAAGCTAACTGAGAAATAAGACATTCATCGTGCAGTTATTTTGGACCAAGCCTGGGCTTAAATGCGCAAGTTATATGTTAATCAACAGCAGCAATCTCCATTAGGATTCATGAAGCTGTGACCACTTGCTCACTGGATCATTTTTTTCCCTGAATACTTCACCAGGGAATTAAAGTACTAACCCTTAAGCTGTGATTGCGGAGCCCCGACATCTCAACACTTTACCATCTCTCACTGTATGTCTTTGTGTCAAACAGATGCAATATTGGCATTATCGCACAGTCATGGTTGTCCTGCTCCCATGCCCTTGTCACATTATCCTGTTCTACTGTCTTAACAGTCAGCTTGGATCTGTTGGGTCCAATTTCCTTCCTGTTTACAAGTCATGGCTCCTGACCCCTGAGGGGTCATGGCTCTATTGTATCTTCTGGCTTGTGTTACCTACTGGCTTCCCCCATCCTCCCTGCTCTGGTACCCTATGCCTAAAGATGTTGTACCTGGAGTGTCAGAATTACAACAGACCTATGGACTATGTAGGTGTACGTTCTCCATTTCTCTCTCTCTTTCCCTCTTTCTCTTTCTCTCTCTCTCTCTCTCTCTTGCTCTCTATCTTTTCCTTTATATTTACATTGTTTTTTAAATGCAACAATGACAAAACCATATAGTCAAAGTTAACTTCCTTGATTCTACTGTGAGAGGCCCAGAGTTGCTGTGGGTGTCTTAATGTTAGTTAGTTAGTTAGTTAGTTAGTTAGTTAGTTAGTTAGATTTATTGTCCCCGGGGGGAAATTCTTTTCCACCGTACTGTACACAGGGAAAATCAACATCACACTATCACCATCATATAGTGCATACATAGATAAACATGGGCGCTTGTACATACATAGACGCATAGACACAACATATAGCCAGGATTTCTTAGTTCCTTCTTGAAGTCACTCTGTTAAGGGCTGCTACGGTGGTGGAAACCAGACTTTTAACAAAGCGAACCCTTTTGCACCTCAGCGACCTGTACCTGCACCCAGGGGGCAGTGAGATGAAGTGGCAGTTGAGTGGGTGTGTGGTGTCCTATGCTATTGTGATTGTGATGCGTGTGATGGCCTTACAGTTGAGTTCTGAGAGGTTGGGTGTGGGGAGGTCTGTTATCTTGGTAGCAGTATTGATAATGTGTGTGACTTTGGCACGGTTTGTAACAGAGAGCATGTTAAAGAAACAGGTGGAACAGCAGAGCAGGATGGGTTGTTCATCTAAGACACGTTTATACTCTGAATTAAACACACAGAATCTATCTGAGATTTTAAAAAAAAGACATGATTATGATAGAATGTTTATGATAGAATGCAAACAGTAATGAGTATGCTCTACTGTGTTATTAAACAGTGCCAAAATGCTATTGTGAAAATAGCAGATTATATGTAGGATGTAAATGACAGAAATAGAGAGACAGTGCAGTCTTTGATGATGATGTTCCTCTTATGTTGGAAAAGCAAGAAACCTGCAAAAGAAGCACATTTTCTGTCTCTGCATCAGATGAATGTGCATTGTACAGATGTCTAAAAAAAGGACATTTTTGTTAATTTGACACTTTGTCTATTGTGGGAAATGACTGTGGATGTGTGTACTCTGACGTGACCTCACACTCATACCCATAATTTATCACATGTCTGGTACCAGTTTGGAGTTAGCACAGCTATTTTGTTTTAAAATACTCTGAATGAGGTCCCTTGACTTATCAGCCTGAATTTCTTTCTGGCCCGCTGATTAAATAATAGTTCCTAAATATACACAAATAAGCCTAAGTTTACCTAAACCTGAGGCAGTGGCCTAACTGGGCTCTGATTATTGCCTACTGCTGACTATTCTAGTCTGGAGGTCTCTGACTGCTTTCCTTAACTGTGGGCCTTGTACTAGCATGTTGTTGTTTTTGGAGCTCAGATAAAATCGCTGTTCAGGTGGATATTCCAGTGTTTGAATATGTTGATATTCCATTTGTCTTTGACTAGATATTTAACACAAAAGACTAGATCATAAAACGGAGCTAAGTGTAGATGGTAATTAAGTGGCTTCAGTTCTTTATTAGCTTGTCCTTAAGCTGTCTTTGGTCTTGACACTGTGCATTGTCTGTGTGTATAGAAACAAACTTTACATCTCTTTCACATTTGTTCATATTTGTTCATAGTTGATTTCACCAGTGCCACTATAGTCAGTCTTAGTACACTCCATCTCCAGTGTAATTATGTTTCTGCATTTGTGATGCCAGATAAATCAGTTAAGAAAATCATTTATTGTTTGATCATAACAAATTGACTCTCTCTCAACAAAATGTCATAATATAATTAGATATGACAAGCTTTTGAGGCTTCTCGTGTGAAGTAATGGGGATTCCCTTTGTGACTGAAACAGTAGAGTCACAGCACTTGTATTTTCATAATGTTGAGTCTTGGCTTCATTTACAAAGTGTAGGTCAAATGTCACTTGAAACAATTGGCTGAATCAGTAATTCGTCAGCATTCTGCCTCTCTCGGTCTTCTCTCTAATTACAATGAAATACACTGTGCTTTCAGGATGTGTTGTATTACTCCTTATACCTGATACCCAAGCGATGAATGGAGTGTTTTATACACCGGTGTGAACATGAGCAGATGCAACTGGATTAAGCTATTTTAGAAACACCAGTGCGCATGGCTCATTAAGCAAGAAGAGGCGGCTGTCATCAAACTTTATGGATAACTTCACAGACTGATCAGTCTGAGAGGTGAACCTGTTTGTACCTTTCCACTGATTTTTATATGTGTGCACATATACGTGGGCAAATACACACACACACACACACACACACACACATATATGTATGTATGTGTGTGCATGTGCGCATGTATGTGCAAAATTTGCATATATATTTAATATTATGTAATGAAAGTTACAGTTTCTAACATGAGAGAGAGAGAAAGAGAGAAAGAGAGACAGGGAGAGAGAGAGAACTGAACTGAACTGAACAGGATGTAATAAACTTCAACAAAACCAAGGACAACATTAAATTTTTCAATGGTTTATTTACTCATTTTGGGTTAGTTTTACATTTGGACAATACTGTAGCATTACCTCTCTAATGGATTGTATTTAAAAAGCAAATAAAAATGTGTTGAGTATAGATTCTGTTGGTTGGAGACTTTAAAAAAAAAGGCCTCAGGGGATGTAGTGTACATAAAATTCAATCCTAGTTTGGGTGAGAGGAGAAGACCTGAACAGTCCAAATCGTTTAGGACAACACCATGGCCTTGAACTCTGTTTGAAAAAGACAGAGAAACAAAACAAGATCAGTTACTGGCTGTGTCCTTGGCTGTGATACACAATCGAAACATGTCACACATATCATCATGTGTTAGGGTAACAACATAGTTTTACTGTATCTAAAAAAACTGATTGAATTTTCTGTGAAAAAAAAACCTGTCAAAATATGACACAATCTGATTGCAGACCCTTTCAGCAGTATGTTATTTATTCATTTAGTTATTTTTGTCCCGCAAAATAATATATTCTCCTGCAATATATGTGAGAAATCATTTTGAATATTGCCTTGGAGGAGTGCTTTGATTTTTTGCATTATATTATGAATAAAAGGTTCCTGTCACTTTTTCACAGCAGGGCCTTTTTTTTTTGGATGAGAATAAGTATCACCTTTGTCAGCACTTCTTCTTTTGCAACAGTCAGCAAACTATAACCTTATAGCATTTTAACTTAAAATGATCTCAACTATCCAAATTAAATGATTAAACTCAATCAGCAACTATAATGTATTCTGAAGCTATTCAAACGTAATCACTTTAAAAACAACACCCGTAAAGACAGATGAAGACAGTTATATTTACCATCTACACCAATCTTGCCATCGTTGTCGTCATCAGCTGCAGACAGGAAGGCCTTGGTTTCTTTATCGGTCAGCACCCGGGCTCCTGGAGAGAACCGCTGGAGGAAGAACCTGGAGCACCAGACAAACACTGTGAGACACTCCTCTACTAAACACTTAAATTTCCGAGGCTCCATAAACTGAATGTGCCCCTCTTTGTGTTATCCGCTCAGTCAGTCAGAATCTAATGTCCTGATTAGACATCTAATGTGGGTAGCGTATTCACAGAAGCCAGAGAAAAAGATTTAAGGGTGAATGTCTCCCTTTGTGTGAAAAGCAAATGTGTTCTAAGCCACAGAACATTTGCTTTCACATATCTGAGCCACGCATGTGCAGGTTTTTCCAAAGGCATACAAAATGTAAAACTTATATTTCAGAAAAAGAAGCCTAATATGTTCTCTGATGTTTCAGATCAGGAAATTTAATTTAACCTGCATTAAGCAATACCTCACATACATCAGCATCGAGCTACAGCTAATTTATTCTAGTTTTCAATAAAAAATTTCCTTCTCTTAGGCGTAGAGGGACATGAGCTTTTCATCTTTTCTGTTTCCAGAATCAGATTGTATCTTGGCTGCTAGTTTCCTTTTACTATGTCAATTACTCCAGTAATCTATGCCACATGCTCAGGTTTATCATAGTACAACCTAATTCAATCATAAAACAGATGTCTGGCACCAGATGATTTGTCTTTTCAGGAAATACTGAGGAGACACCTGAAAAGCTAATTTAAGGACTGTGTTATCCTGTATATTAACATTTCTTTCTCTAATGTTGCTCTTTGGAGGGCTATCAGAACCCATGAAGATGGGTTCTGATAGCCCTCTGAGCTCACACACACACATATGTGTGTCTGTGTGTGTGTGTGTTCCCTGCTGTTAAGGCTCAGGTAATGTCTAATTTTTGGTGGGTGAAAACAGGTATATTTCCTTAATATATTCAATGACAAGAATAAATAACCTGGTGCAGACAGGAAAATGAATGAAGAGACTCCTTACTTGAGCTCCTCCTCCTCAATGAAGCCACTGCCATCGTTGTCAAGGATGCGGAAAATGTCCTTTACTTCCTGGGGACTTTTCTTTGTCAGACCACACATTTGGAAGAACTTCTTATGACAGAAGGAATCAGGTGCTGTGAGAGAATTAACCAACATGTTCCATCAACTTAACGACAAAGAGAAATAACTGTCATGACTCTGTTAATCTCACACTGGCATCCATATTACTTAAAGCTAACCTAACATTTTGGGACTTCATGCCTAAACTCTATCCACACATGGAATTGAGGTGTCCAGTGAAGCAGCAGTATAATGATATTGGTGGAAAGCGATACCTTGGCAGTCCTTGACAGCGCTTTCGATGGCATCAGCGGAAAGGATAGATGAGAGCGACATTGTCCTGTTGGAAGAACAACCATTGTAAATAATTAACACATTTTCATGACTGATTGTACCTCTTCTCAAATCAACTTGGCAAGAATAGTAATATTCGTGATCATATGATAAAAATACATGCAGGGTTCCACAAAATACTGCTTAAGTGATCGCATATATTTTGGAAAATCTTTTTTGTTTTTTCTTTTTAAAACTTGCTGAGGCAAGAACAAAATCATCCACTCAAACTTTTTTTTGTTACTTGGTCCAGCTAAAGACAACCAGGGATTTCTCACAGAGTAGCTTACATTTTCAACGTGCACTTCCAGTGAAAACTGCAGCTAAGTCTTTCATCTCAGTAAAAGCTAAGAGTTTACATCTGAATGTGAGGAAAGATAAGCACCAGGCCAGAACATATTAAATCATCCCCCCTCTCACATTGCCTTTTCCATCTGACATTTCCACCCTTTTCATTAAATCCACCCTACATTTCTTTAAATTTTCAGAGCTCAAAATTTTGTATCTCCATTCTGTCTCAGTAGAAAGATCAGATGCGCTGAATTAACGGTGACATTGTGTCAGCATTCACAAACAGCACAGAGAGAGAAAATATAAAACAAAGTGATGCCCGCAGGTCCCCATGACGCAAGCGCACTTACCCCTTTGGTGTTCTCGCCGGCTTGGTGATCCAACAGAGAAGTAAGGCTAAGTGGTGAGTGCTGTCTGTCAAGGGGGATTTATATAGGTCTGATTGCAGTGACAATGGGCATTTCTTGAGTTACCTGTCTCTGGATCAAATTCTAACTGCTAGGCCCAGCTCACATTTCTTACCTAACTAATTAACCTTTACTATTTTTATCCGTCCTGGGGCTGAGTGTGGATAGGCCAGCCTACAGACATCTGAAACGCCCTTGTAAATGGCAAATTAAGTAATAAGTGCTTTTCTGTCTGTTCGCTGCTCTATAACTCCACCTCTCCCATTATGGATTATGATAATACAGATGCAACAAAAAGTTTCTCTCTCTCTCTGCCCTCTACCCTTCACACTCCTTTGACATCTTATTCCACCAAACAATTTATCTGTTGTCTTTTTTTTAAGCATCGATAGATTTGTTAAATCAGAGTATTAAATTACTGTGATCATCAAATACTATCCTCATGTGTTTGTTTTACTACTAAATTTATTCTTTCATCACTCCATTTGCATTTTTGAGTGCATATTTAGTAAATTCCTAAATCTTTTACTTGGTTAGAATTCAGAATAATGCTGCCTTTTCTGAAATTCTTATTCAATGTCTTTATTTTCAGACACAAATGTCAAGAGAGAATAAATTAAAAAAAATCCCATGCAGTGATACATATAGTTCCCAACTGAACTGATGCATCACTGCTTTTGTCGAACACTGAGTGCCATGACAGTTTAACCTTCTCATCTCACACTCAGCTATGAAGTAAAAACTGATCTATCATTTTTATTTTCAGTATGCTGATTCAGGAACACAAGGTCACCTGCTGCCTCTGTGCATTTGCAGTGTTTTGACTGCGCTGTTGTTTATGTTTTACCACGCACCGGAGTTCAGCATTCTCCATACCGTTCAACTTGTTCAGGTTGTAATGGGACAGACAGCCTAGCTGACCCTTGTTTCTTCAAAAAGAGAGACCTGTCTTTCTGTTGGGTACGCAAATACTTCTGTGTAGGTTTCATTTCCATGCATCAATGGAATGTTTATGAGCATTTCATTTTATACATATTTTAGATTTTTTTTTTTTCAAGCGGTGGATCATAGTTTTTTAGAGTTAGACCTGATCAAAAGTATGAATAGGCACAACAGTTCTTCTTATAGACAGCAAAGTGAATCATAGTTTGAAGCTCAGAGCATTTGGTTTATTTTATCACTGACAGAATTTGCACATTACACAGCCTGAGTAATGCTAATGGAAGGCCTGCAGACTAGTAATTTGCAATACTGAATGCTACAGTTAAACAAATAATAATAAAGACTCCAAAAGAAGTTTGTTTGAAACAAGCATTCTAGCCTACACCCTGTTCATTGACCATTACAGTGTTTGGGATCTTGTTCATGATGTCTATTGCCTTGCGTAAGCCCTGTAACCAGATGCAAGGAGCTTAATTCTCAAAGAAACCGCGAACATCTGTGGTTGGTTTCCCTCAGAATGCGCTGCGGTTTTAGGGATTCAATATACCCGCTACAGCTGTGATGTTCACTGTATGTGAAAGCTGGTCATCCTCCTAAGTGCCGGAGGCAAGCCTGTCAAAATAATATGGTTGGGCAGATCAACTGCAATATGGATTTTTAGCCAGGTTGACGTACGATGACGTTTAGTCATGATTTTGTTGTTGTTGTTGTTGTTGTGTTTTTGAGTGTTTTTGTTGTCTTGTGAAGACTCCAACCTTTTTTTGTCCTCATTTGAAGATGAATGTAAACCAAAAACACAGTGGGAAGAAAACAGTTATCCTGATCAGATTCGCTTTGAAAATAACGCTAAGTTATTTCCTTCTTACGCGTTCAAATCTTTTTAAAAAGGTGGTGGTGGTGTTTTGTTTTTTTTTCACTGCGAGTACTGACATGCTTAGGGCTGACCTGTCTGTAATGAGTTGTAGGGGACCCGCTACCGTGTTGCAGTGAGAGAAACCCAAGAGCTGGCATGTCCTTGTGAGGATGAGACGGTTAAAGACATCGGATCCAGTGGTGCTTCTTACCGATGGACGATGATGTCATGGCCGTGCCGAAACCTCATATCCTATACTGTTACTGAACAATAATTTATTCATTTACATTTACTAATATTCATTGCAAGCAGGCATTGCAGGCATGTGCTCAATGTAGCCAATGACCTAAGCAACTCTCCTAACTGTTGTGGTCCTTTGTTATTTCTTTATTTGTTTCCCAAATAACATGCATTTGTCTAGATTGTCCTAATAGAAGAAACTACTGTACCGTGTAAGCTATAATCTCGCCCTGTATACCTCAAGTAACATTCTAGATAGAGATATGCTCCCATGTTGCCTGAAAATGAAGTGTCTGTCACACCAGCAGGCAGTAGTGATAGGTATATAGCACCATCTAGTGGACGGTTGAAAGACTACTAGGTGTGCTGCTGCGCTCCGTTTGCTTAATGAAACCAGTGCTCATTGGCCACATGACCGACGCTGTTTTGAGGAGGATGTCAGTGTCCATTAAGATAATCATCCCAAATAATTTGTTAGAGTTTACCATTACATTCATTATGATCGCCTCAGATCACGTTCTTTTGCATGTTGATGAATTAGGCATACGCGAATCAGCATACTGCTTAATTTTACGCGAGATGAAGGAGAGACCGCCACCGCCACCGCCACCACCGCAAACATATAAACGTGAGATTTAACATGTACTGGTTTTAAGATGATTTGCGCTTTTTACGTGCATATCCTGCCTGCGGCTCTCATAGAAGTGTTCCATACTAAAATGAACCCCAGATAGGGGATAAACAAACAGACTAAGAAAGAAAGAAAGGTAAGAAGGAAAGAAGGACGCAAAGAAAGAAGGAAAGAAAGAAAGACAGAAAGAAAGAAAGAAAGAAAGAAAGAAAGAAAGAAAGAAAGAAAGGATGTGAATCCAAATGAGTGTGTTTTCCAGAATTGTGCAGAGGGCCTCCCTGATTGAGCCCTGTGTTTTGCTGGACCATAATATTTTTCTTAGGCCTGCAAAATGAACAAATCAGCAATAGAGGTCAATAGATAGCTATTGTAATCCTACTGTAATCATCCTTTTTTAATCTTGCCTATGAACTGCAAAAATATCCATGCAAATATATCCAAAAATAAGCACACAATATCAAAAGTTATCTTCTGATAATGTTGTACACTCCATTTGAAAAGGAAATGAAAGCAAGTCATAATATTGCAAAAGAATATTTATTCTTTTCTCATCGTCCGTTTCCCAAAAGTGCATTATAGATTTTACAATAAGCAAAATTCATATTTAAGACATGAGACACAACCGCGCTACATTCACAATCATCATTTTGGACAGAATGCTGTATGGGAGGAAACTTGTCACAAGCAAATGTATAAAAATTATTTATAGTCAGATGAAAGTCGGAGGTCTTGGGCAATGTTGTTCCTTCAGAGCAAGATGTGTTGGTCTATCGCTGTTTATGCCTTAACCAGGGCAGCGAACTCTGTATGAATGAAGAAAAAAAGAAAGAGTAAGCAATTTAACAATGATGCCTGGCCTGTAACTCATTTATCCAAACGTTTCTCTAAAACAAAATGAGAAGAGGGGTAGTGTGACCCACCATCAACTCCAATCTTGCCATCACCATCAGTGTCTCCAGCCTTAAGGAAGGTCTTGGTCTCTTTGTCAGTGAGTGCCCTGGCACCAGCTTTGAAGTTCTGCAGGAACAGTCTATGGAAAAAAGCAAAAATAAGATGAGTTTTATTTTATGTATGCTCTAAATCTAAATATTTACTTTTTTCTTTTCAGCTGTTTGTCTGTCCTTTCTAAGTCAGCGAGGCTTACTTCAGCTCATCTTCCTCAATGAAGCCACTCTTGTCCTGGTCAATGATGGCAAAGGCCTTCTTGACGTCATCGGCGGACTTGCCAGTCAGTCCAACCTTGGCAAAGAAGGCCTTGTGGTTGAAGCTGTCGGCGGCTGTGAAACGAGTGTATGCAGCATTGTCAAATATCGTCGATGTTGTTTTTGCAAACCAATTATTTTGACACTATTAATCCTTGTGGCCTAAAATGCATAACTGTGGCAGAAAATTAAATTAGGGACTGAAATTGTGTGATCATGACCATAAAAAGCAATTACCTTTACATGCCTCAAGGGCTGCAGTGATATCAGCATCATTCAGAACACCTCCGAATGCCATCTTTAGCTAAAGAAAAGAGAACACATCTTCTTTAGTCTTACAGCAGGCTAATGCGTCCCTTTGTCTTTACCTCTGTCCTATTCTTAATCTCGACCATTGTATCGAGCAAAGTTTGTTCATCATGGAACCTCTAAAAAAGTAAATTGCATGCAGATATCTTGGCTTAAGGACTGGAAATATTCAAGTTTTCATGGTTACCATGAAATGACTCGCTTTTGTTTAATAGGTCTGTCTCTACCAATCATTTAATCAAATTCCCTTTCATTCATTTCATTATACGTCTTTAAAAATACTAGCTTGATTCATGAAAAATATCAATAAGTTTCAACTGAACAGGTCAAATCCACACCACATCTAGCCATTTCATAATTATGGGGTGTTAAATTCCAAGAGTCCCTTGTGTGGCACGCATAAGGTCGGTCCTCTGTAGCTTTAGCCACTAGACAAAAGTTAGCCACAAAGTCCAAAGTAAGTCCAAATGAGTCTCAGAAGGAGCAGAACATCTTTGATGATCAGAAATGTTCTGGTAATGAAAAAAAAAATTGCAGTTCCACCTGGGCAGTTCATTGGTCCTATAAGATTCTCAACAAAGCCAGGATGTTGCTGTTTTTCCCCATAAGATGTCCTTTCTGCGTGAAGACTCACCTCTTTTGTCTTTGGTGGTGTGGACTGATTCAGAAGACTCCGAGCAACTGCAGTGATTTCAAAGTTGCCTCTGTCAACCTTATATACTTTCACTCACCCGAAATATGAGGCATAATGAAATGGATACCAGGCGGAGGGGCGGCATATGCGTCCAGTAGACAGACTGTACTATTTTTATCTTCATAAATGAAGATGCTTAAATGGTGCGTTTGAAAAAAGTTCTTAATATCCCGCAATGCTAATAATACACGCTGCTGATATGGATGCAACGACGGGTGCTGGCGACAGATTTTGCCTTGGCTGCATAATGTAGAGAAGTGCATGTATGGATATCGCGGTGGTCGCTACGTTTGGCGTTTCTCTGGAGGGAACTTTGGAGGTGGGCTTTCTTTCGTCCACCGGGCAAATCGCCCACTGTTGATGTAATTCTTGACTGTATTCGATTTTTATCAGAATTGTGTTGTAATTCGTTGGTATGATGCTAAAAGCTTTTTTTCTTTTTATGATGTTTTAGACCATGTTACGATGTGACTTATTGCACTCAAACACTGCTGACAGGGTAAGCTGGGTTTGAATTGTAAACGTGTCAGCGGTGTTTAAATTGTAGCGAATATTGGGAATGACAACACTGGTGGCCAAGTTTGTGTAGTTGCAATTGTAGTGTAATTGGAGTCTTGTTTATATTGAATCAATGAACGACGCTTAAAACCGACGGTGTGCAATGATTGTGACAGCCTAAAAGCTACGTAGACACACTTTTTAAAGCAACTACTGGTATAAGACCATTAAGACCAATGGAAATTAAATTTACAGAATATCTCTTTTACAGTATGCTTTTTCTTTTTCTTTTACAAATAGACAACTGTCACTAGTATAATTTCCCCAATACTCGAGAAATTTTCCACACCTGACAATATGCATTCATTAGACAAGTAGGCAAAGTTAACTTGAGTATGTCAGATTCTTAAAGTTCCTATTCAAAAATCATGTTAGTAGCGATATTAGTAGTGTGTAAAAAGTCTTCATAGACAACGTGCCAAATTTGCATTAAAACAGGTGAAAGAAACCCCAGTATGATTTCGTACTACGTCGTGTCGCTTTCATGTTGAACAGTAAGTGGCAGCACTGTTCCGTCAGTCACATGAAGTGACGCTGTCGAAAAGAAATTCATTTGCTGATAAAATCTCCGTGTTACAGCGTTCTACACTTTTAATTCCCCACTCTGCTGTATTTTTTTGAATGAAGAGCTTTAGAAAGTTTCACTTGTATTCCGCATCAACTGCAGAGACGAAGTGGATATAGGCCTATTTTGGTTATCTGTATTGGGTGTGCTTCAATATGCTACTATTCTGAGTGAAATTCTTTTTCTTTCTTTCTTTCTTTCTTTCTTTCTGTATGTATGTATGTATGTATGTATGTATGGATACAAACTCACAGAGGTATCTATGTAGTCTGCTTTTTGGACGATTATATGTGGTTATGAATTTGTTTTGTTACTGTTCTGAGAATACAGGAAGCTGACATGGACTCTAATTGGGTATGTGAAAACTATCCTTTGCAAATCCCCTCCATTGCATCCCAGCAAATCTCTGGGCCATCCCTCTGCCATGAGTGTGCCAAGACTGGACACTTACCCAGCAGGATTCCCTAGTGTCAGTGCATTACTGTAACAGGTGCATCCCTTGTCACTGACAGCCACTTACAATAGCACCAATTCAAGTTTTACAACTGTGCAAGGGAGGACATTCAAATGTTTCTTCCCCTTAAAGGAACCAGCTGAGACAAGAACAAGAAAAAAGTTAGTCAAAGACAGGATACACCAAAACTACATTTATTCCTTGTTTTTCACTCTTCCTCAGAAGTGCATAAGAGATTGTACATTTGCACAAGTCTTGTGCTTAAAAGTAAGATACATCCAAGTAACTTCGACAACAAACTAGCAGAACACTGTTCAATGCTGAGCAACTGTCCAAAGACAATTCATAAATAAGCTATAAAAAATATTCATGATTTAGCTGAAAGAGTTGTGAGCTGTAGCTTGTTAGGAGTTCTGGTTCCTTGAACTGAGATGGACCTTGGTCAGATTTATGCCTTTACAAGAGCAGCGAACTCTGTGAGATGAAATAAAGAAACAACTACCATTAGTGAACTATTTCTCTAAAATGCTCCATAATTTCACATTTTGTTTGACATGCAGCCATTAACAGCTATAATCAGTTCATATTCAGTTATACCCAAAAGTATTTCATCTTCACAACAATAAACAAATACAGGCTTCAGAATGAGACTTTCTACCATTTTATTCTTCTTACTTGTACATTCCCAATCCAATACTGGTTTGTTTAGCTACTAATAAATATGAGCCAATAAAATATTTTATTAGAAGTCTTTGTAGAGAAAGGTAGACCATTTTACCGTCAACTCCAATCTTGCCATCACCGTCACTGTCACCAGCAGCAAGGAAGGCCTTGGTCTCTTTGTCAGTCAGTACTCTGGCACTAGCTTTGAAGTTCTGGAGGAACAGTCTAGGGACATAATACAAAATTCTGTTAGCCTCGACCCAGCTCTGTACCTCAGATTGGGAATAATCCGGATCGTGACTAAGCATTGATTCATGTCCCCTTACTTCAGTTCATCCTCCTCAATGAAGCCACTGTTGTCCTGGTCAATGATGGCAAAGGCCTTCTTGACATCATCGGCGGACTTGCTGCTCAGGCCAACCTTGGCAAAGAAGGCCTTGTAGTTAAAGGAATCAGCAGCTGTAGAACAACATCGGAGTAACATTTTTATAACAGACAGCTGTTTCAGAAGCATCCAGAGGAAGAACTTCAAACTGAAATATGCGAGTCTATCTGAAAGGAGCTATATAAAAAATGTTATTTTTATTTTAGAATTTCTCGATCAGTGTCAGTGTTGCTGATGTTAAGATCAATTTCACATTACTCAGCATGCCAGCTCCATTTTTTGAACTATGAAAAAAATATTAATTCAAAATGTAAATCAATTTTATATTCTAAATCAAGAGTTTAAAACATCCAAGACTGTAAATTACACAGATTGTTAAGACTTACCCTTGCAGGCGTCAAGAGCTGCAGTGATGTCAGCATCATTGAGGACTCCAGCAAAGGCCATTTTTTATATCTGATCAAGCTGTAAAACAACAAGCAAAACATTAAAAATGTCCTACATCTGATATCACAAAATAGTTTATGTTAGAGGCCTATGTGAGAAAAAATCCAGGTTCTCATTTCACTAAAGGAAATTTGTATTAATCAGCACACAGGTCTCCTGTCAGTGTCTATTCTATTCTACTAACGTTTATTCCAACGTCTTCTACCCGTTCAATTAGCCTATAATTCAGATTATTGATCCCTTACAACAACGCTTTGCAGACAGGTCTGATCAAGAACAAATTTACACAATACAGGTTTGGCAATTTGATGTAAGTAAGTGTTCAGCCTATTAAACAGAAAAATCAACCCAGACATTACAATTCGGGAGAGATCACACAAATTAGCAAATGTTTTCGTCAATATGCGGTAAGAAATAGTCTTCCCACAGCCGTGGTGTAGAGACCAAGTAATTTCTTAAATCTGCCGAAAAATCATTTGCGCACAGCTTTACAACAGAAATATGAATTGAATTATTTGCCCCAGTGATAAACCCATTAAGATATTTTTTTATCTTCCAACAACTCATCCACACGCATTTGTTCATCTATGCAAGTTGGTCCACTGATGCATGTGAACCGAGGCCCAGAATTCGATATGAAGTCCAAATTCTCTTGGTAGGCCGGCGTGATGCCGGCGAATCCCAAAGTCACTACTAAGTATTCCCAAAAAAATCCATTTGTGGTAGTGATTTTCTTGTAACCATCAAGAATATCTCTGAAAACTTTTAGAACGCGAAGACCTCTGCACATGATGCCGAGTTTATCCCATGGCCTAATGGACGTGTCCTTCACTCACCTTTGCGCTTCTCTAAGGCGAGTGAAAAATCAAAGAAGTAAGTCGAGGTGTAACCACGCTTCCTTCTTTCCCGACTTATATACCCCTGACCCGAACCATTTACAGGAGTTTGGGGCGCAGTAACAGATACTTCAGATGCGCTTCGGTTAGGAATAGTTTCAAAAAAATGTGTCCAGTAGTCAAGTTGGGCTATTTTTATCCTCACAAATGATGCTCAAAACCATGTGTGAAACCCTGTAGACATTTCAAGGCGCCTTCCTCCAAAACTGAGATCGTCCTCATTGGCAATATATTCTAACCCTCTCACATGGTATAATATATGACTTTAGTGTTATTCTTGTATGATTGTTTATATTACACTTTTGGCCGAAACCGAGACACAAAACACGCAATAAACCATAAAAACCTATTTATAGGAACGTCTTTGCCTCGTGCAGTTTAAGTGGATTATGTTTCTGTTTCCAAGGAAGAACGTTGTCCTTCCACTAAACCCCTGAGCTGAGTTGGAAATTTGCAACTAGGCTTGCACAAGACTTATAATTATAACTGAGTAATTACTTGATTATTTTAATTGGTAAACACACCTAGAAAGAGCCTAAATCTTCAGGAGTGGGCGAATGGTCAATGCACACAAAATAGAATATATCTCTTTTCCTAGTATGTTTGAGCTTTCTTATGGACAAATGTTTACGTGAAAACAGTAGGAATTTCTATTAAAAACAGTTTAACAGCTGAGATGAACATCGGCGTGGCATTTGCCACGCCTCATTTACATATACTCTGACGAGTAGCCTATGGCGGTTCACGAATATCGACCAAGGTTCTGGGATAAATGAGTACCCGCTTGGATGGTTAAGAAATATCTCTGATGTTGTCTCAAATGACTTTGTCTGCAATGTAATCTTCAAGGTTGTCATAGCACTCATCTCATAGTGAATTATTCCTGAAATCAAGATCGATCAATGACCATATATAGCTGCGAGTCTTTCTGCCAATCCCTATATGTACACTTCTTAAAATGTAGGCTAATATAGACCACTCGAGGCTCCGTGTAGCCCCAGTTTCTTGGATCCGCTCCAAAACGTTAAAGGGGGCTCCACGGACATAATCAGTCGTTTACTGTTCGCGTCAAATGCTTAAGTTTATCCACCTGTCCCTCCTGGAAATCCTGCTTCCACATAACTTGCAGTGTAGCACTATACATAATTACGTGCATAATAAATTACAATGTCTACATTATAAACGGGATTAACAGATACGGTATTCAGTGTGCCCTATTTTTAAATCAAGGGAGTTGAGCCTAAAAGCTCTCCCTGTTTAAAAAAATCAGTTTTAAACTGCCAGTTTATGGAACACAATAAATATGCATTGCTTAACTGAGAAAATAGATGCATATTGTAGAATATATGGTCTGGAAAGAATCAGATCTGGAAGTAGACGATTTTAATATCATCATCTGGCTAATGTGACGACAATAAGCGATATTACAATTATTTGAAGTTGCACTTTAAACGTGTCCATCATAACGTGAGTCTTCTGCATGTCGTGGGTACAGAGCCGTAGGGATCATGAAAGCAAGCCTTGAGAGTAATTCTGAAGCCCACTGCAGCTCATAATGCTTCCAGTGTCTTTGCCTGAGACGATTTTCCGCAACGTTGAATCCAATCCGTAGGGGCACAGGCCCTGTCCATGGTCCTCGAGCTAAATTTAAGGGACTGTTGCTTGTTAAGCACTAGAAATGCTTAACAGCGAACAAGAATGTGACACTGAGTTACTGGCTGCATTGACGACGAGTATGAAATTTACTTCCTTGAACCTATTGCATTTCGTGGGCACATCCTGCTTGTTAAGTACTAGAAATACCTAATTTCAACAATGAATGCGAATGTGTCGTTAAGTTACTGGTTACAATGATGTTCACATAAAGTCTAATTTCTTTAGATTAAAGAGTAAGTAGTCTGTGTGGCTGGTACTAGGTTTCTAATTTAAGAAATTGTGAGTAAATTTGGAGGCAAATAGAAGTCATTTAAGGACACACTTTATTGAACAGTTCCATTGAAGCTGTAAATCCAAATTTGCAAAGAAAAAAAAAGAGTGTTTTTCAGCTTTGCTGTGGCTGAGAGTTGCATGCCAGTAACATGTTTGACAGGCCAGCTCATGGGCTCTTTTTTAATGTCCATCGAAGAAACCAATCCAGTCCTTCACCGCTCAGCACGACTTCATTTTAGCAAAGAGCAGAATTCTAAGGGGAAGGCAATGAACAAAATGCAATCACTTTTAGGCATTTATGCATTCAGAGAAGTAAATCACTAGATCAATAGATTCATTGAGTATATTCATATATGCAGCTGTTTCTTTCTGAATTGTGCTTCAAAATATAAAGGATCTATTCGGTATATCCACAACAAGAAACATTGTGAAGTTTACTTAATAACCTAATGACAGCCTGCAGTGAATGATTAAATCATTCAGCTGATATGATTTTTACCTTCCATTCCAATTTTGCCGTCGCCATCACAGTCTCCAGCTGCAAGGAGTGCTTTGGTCTCGGCCTCTGTGAGCTCCCTGGCCCCAGAGGAGAAGTTCTGTAAGAAACGTCTACAGAGAAAGTGAGAGAACACATAAGGTGTACGTTTAACAGTTATTCAACGTGCTCGCTTTAGCCAAAATCAACTTTTTGTGTGAATACTCAGGATTACCTCTGCATTCTCCAAAATTTACATAATGTGATATATATCTTACTTGAGCTCCTCTTCCTCAATAAAGCCACTCTGATCTTGATCTAGGACTTTGAACACACATTGGCCATCTGCATTGGACTTGCCAAACAGCCCCACTTGCTCAAAGAAGGACTTATAATTGAAACTGCCTGGAGCTGTTGAGATAAAGGGGACATGAGGGAGGAATAGATGGTGAGATTGAGGGCAGTGTAAAGAGAGAAAGAAGAGTAACACCATCTTGCTGGAAGGAAAGCCCTACAAAGCTTTTCTTATTTAACTTTAAAAAAAAAAAGCACAACCAACATTTTAATATACAGGTGGGCACAGCTGATAAGAAGTGGTGGCTTCTAGACACACAGTGCAATAGGTCACATCGATCCTATATGGATATATATAGATATATAACAACTGTTCATCATCTCAATATGCTGATTTCACCAAGTTGTTCTATAAGGTCATCCATATTACAAATCCTCTTGAGTATTGACTTGTAAAAACTCTGTGGTTTTGTTGGTTGCCCAGTGAAACTGTATCTAAAGGCACTGACATTTACATTTATTCTGGATGGTGTGCTTTGTCCGTCTTCTGAAGCAGACATAATTTTGAGATGAATAATTAAGAGCGGGTGGGATCTGAAGTCTACATAGTTGGTGATGCAAACTGGATCTTAAACGCTCAGCATAAACACACTGGTATCTTGGTGGTAACTACTCCCCAGCCCCCTGGCTGCCAGGTTACCTGTTTCTTCCCTTTCCCCATGCTGATGCCCATAGGAGTTGAGGTGGGAGTCGGCGTGTGTGTGTGTCCACATATTATTTTAAGGTTGATGCCAGTGGGTTTTCTCTGTGTGTGTATGTGCGTGTGCGTGTGTGTGTTAGCTATCATGTCTGACTCACCTTGACAAAACTGGATTGCAGTGTTGATGTCTTCTTCTCTTAGGATCCCTGCAAATGCCATGGTTTTCTTCACCTGCAGTCTGCCCAATTACCTTTCAAATGACAAAAGGTGATTTTTGGTATTTCTGTATTTTGGCTGTCTAGTGACCAAAGACTAAATCCTGTGAATATCACTGTCTACCCAAATATCCAGTAAACAACAATTAAATAGTTGTATTTTGACATTTACAAGGAACTCCCTTGATTCAGGGTTTTTCAAACACTTTCTCCTTTGTACCTGCATGTTTGTCATAGTATACAAACAAATAATCTATATATATCTTTTAAGACCACTAATTCATTTAATCCAGAATGAGAAACTTCCAAGAAAATGCAAGACTAAAAAGCTACACTCAGTTAAATCAGTGAAATAACAGAGGTGACTTTACTGTAGCTACTGTATTGTCATAATTATACTTCTATGCCATAACTCCAAAAAATGCCAAAACATGTGTGAGGAAATTAAGTAGATACTAACCGTAAAATTGCCTGATGTAACCGTTTCTTAAAACCAGCTACCAGATATATCCACCTGAATTGCTCGCTGCCAATGCCACTCTCTCTATGAGCTCAGAGATTCACAGAACTGAAGCAACCGTGATGTCTGTGCCCTCAACCCTAAGGAGACTTCCCTGCCATGAAAAGACCTCCCTCTTCATTAGTTAATCAGAGCAGATAATTTTTGACAGTTATTGGATTAAAACCAGACACACAAACTCTCTATATTCCAAAGAAAACAACATAGAAACATGGTGGAGAAAAAAACTTTGTCACCAAGTCATTATTGGAATTCTGTGAACATAGAATTTTCTGATAGTGGATTTTAGTTTTATATCACAACATTAATGTTGAGTAGTTATGTGTTTGTTCATGTGTAAGTTTATGTGAGTGTGATTGCATGTGTACTGATGAATGAATGTAAAGCAATATGTTACTGGTAATGTTCACAATATCAAACATTATTCATACCAGAATGAATTCTTTGCAATGACACTGCTGGCAGGTCTTAATGTCATAGTAATAAGTTAAGCTTATCTTATTTTACGAATTTGTGACTCGCCCTAATTTAAAAGGCTTACTTAAGATGATAACTATGGCTTCAACGTCTTCTGGTTATGTCTCAGTATGGTTGAAAATAAAAGGGGGGACATGGACCTGTGTACAATTTATATATGCACAGACCACAAATAGTGTATTCTTCTCACGTCTTGAAAACCTCATTTGAAATCATTCATGAACCTCTTAACTGTAATGAGCGTTTCTTAAGGAACAATTTGCGCTGATATCAGCAGTAGCTGTTTTGTACAAGGAGTGGAAGGTCTCTGCAGCAAGCAACATCAGACATCATATGTGTATTTATAGTTGCTATTTATAAATATTTATGTACAGTTTATTAAAGTGTAATCAGTGATACAGCTGTAATGTAGCACTATTCAAAACAAACCGGGGAAAATATTCATTCTGTGATACCCTATGGGCAATGTTAACAATACAATGAACAATAGAGAAATACGTGATTCATGGCTCATATTCACACATAACAAGTTTACTGTGTCTGATTTACCTTTCCCTAACCATTCAACCACAGATTGCATGAGTTTCATGTTTGCGAAATGACATGAAACTGCAGGTAGGCACATATGTAACTTCACATCAACCTGTTTCACTAAAGAAATATTTGTGCGAGTAATGATTGGTAGTTTCGTGTCATTTTAAAGGGTGTGGGACGTGTGATTAGTTTGTGCTTGTGACTGTGTGTAGGTTGGACACACGGCCTCCTCGTATGACGTAGCATTGTAGTAACATGGCGCCGGTAGGGAAAGGTGATGCTTGACTGTGTACACTATCGATTTGCTATCGTGAAAATAAACGTTGTGAAGATGTTAGAAAAATGTACACGTAAAGATTTGATTGTTGAAGAGAGGTAATGGAGTTTTGTCGTTGTGTGCGATGAAACAGAGACGTAATTTAAGACACCGCTAGCTCTCAGTAGCTAGTGTGTTAGCGATAGTTAGCCACAGGCAGCGTCGGGCTGTCGTGAACGTAGCTAGCTTAGCTCTGCTAGGTGTTGTAGCTAAAAACACCAGATGAAACGTTAACAGTAGCGGTAATTTTTAGGCTATGTCATATAGACTATATAATGTGTTGTGCGTCTCATAGATGAACTCTAGCATAGCATTGAACTTGATAAAATAAACTGTAGCTGTAAATTTGGAACGACTAACTGGATTAGTCAAACTGGGAGGATGGAGAGTCACCATGGATTTGTGATGTTACTGGGTGCTCTGTTTCCTTTGTTGGCATTGCCTTCAGAAGGTGCACCAACTCCTGATTCTGAAACAGGTGAGAATATTAATTTTCTCGCAACGGGTTCTTTTCAAACATACCTGCGTGATACACCTGACAACAAGTCAGTTTACTCGGCATATTGTTCAAGTGTTAGCAAGACAAGACAACTGTCTGACTAGCTGGCGAAACCGGTGGTCGGCCAACTTGACAAGCGACAACTGGAATTCTTAGCCAGTAGTAATGGACAGTGTTGTTTGAGAGACGTTTTAGTCAATCAGCTGTTTAAATTTCTTACTGGTGTATTGACATGGCACTGTGTAAACAGATAACCTATTCAGAGCTCATGTGTAAGCTGTATGGCTAATTAGCTTGCTAGCGATGGACAAGGTTTCCCACTACGCCAAGTGCTGGCCAGCAGTGATCAGCCAATTTATCACTTGTGAGCTATGAAACAATGAAACCAAAGCGGATCAGTCATTGAACTCGATAAAGCTGTAAAACAGCCAAACTCTTAAATTATTATAACTATACAGTTTCCATACAAATGCAAGTTGAATCGCACTAAAGGCACAAGGTTGCTATTCCACTCCATGTAAATGTTTTAAACTCAAGTGATGTCATTACGACACAGCTGTGTGTCGATGTTTAGGTAAGAATAGAGGATAGCTAGATATTTGTTTGGGGCGGGATATAGAATATTACATTGGTTTTGGGATTTTGTATGTTTTACTGAACTTGAGAAATTTGCCAGATGTGCCAAAACCTCATCCCATGATCTATATGCACACCGCGTGATAACGGCCCTTTCTCAGGCTAAGGGTTATTGGCGTGATCGAAGATTATCTCGTTAACTTTCTCCCTTTTCCCTTAGTCTTGTTTTGTAGCTGTCTGATTGTGGGTGAGAAGTCATTTCCTCATCCATGTGGTGGTCACCTACAGTTAAAGTAGGCTATTGTGTAACTGCAAAAATTCTTTTCTTATCAACTGTCGTTAATGATTTACTTTTTGTGGTCTTCAACAACTTAAAATTCGTTGAACACACACAAAATGATTTGTGAGTGGCTTTAGAACTAGTTTATCTGTTGGTCTGAATTCTTTACAAAACATAATAAAGGATCTAGCATAGGGGTTTAGACCTTGATCGTCATTAGTTCAGGATGATTATGGTTGTTTACTGATGGCAGCAGTTCACGCTGCTTTTCTCATGCTGACACGATGACGCATTCCTTGCTGACTAATAATGGAGTCAGAAATGGTGTCCCTCACAGCTCGTGTTGCTTGGCTTCGGTCTCTGTGAGAAAATTCAAGGTTCAGTGACAGTAACCCTGATTTTTTGGGGGGCTGCTGCCTTATTGGGTGCTCTGTCTTGATAATCTGTCAAGTCACCCTGAGGGCTCTAGAATGACAGCCCGTACCAAAGTGTTGTAGTGTCACTTTGTGTCATAGTTACTGTACTCCATCTTTAATTTCAAAGGCCTACTGATACATATGAACAAACTCCCATTTGTCTGAGATTATTCTTCCTACCGTTGGAGTGTCTGATAGGGTCCATGTAGTTTTATTAAACTGCTCTTGCTCCATGTCTTATGCACAGGCGAGTCGGAAAGGCAAGTTGAATGTGTATTGAAAGTGGGAAAGGCACCTTGGAAAAAATATTGAGACAACCCTCCTATAAGGAGCTACCTGGATAACAGCTGAAGGGAGTTGTCTTCTAAAGATTAGGATATGGAAAAGGACAAATGTGTTCACAAAACAAGTTCATGCAATTTACTGGAAACATTTCCTGGAGTTTATAGAAACATTTCCTGAGTTTATCTGTAGCTTTGAATCTCTTGACTCTCTACAAAATTCAATCAAGCTATGCTTTCTCAGGATACAGGATGAGAAGTTTACATCGTGAACATCATTAGTCTGCAATGGCAAGGATGATAATTGATAATGGTACTGATTATCTATAGAAAATACAACAAGCTACTGGCTTCAGCTACAGCAAAGCAGTTCCGCACAGTGTGGCTAGCTACTGTGGTGAAGATTTTCTTTGCTTGGTTTTATGCAAATTTTATTATACTGCCGGTGGTTAATGGAAGTTGTAACTTTGCCTGCATATGCAATCTGATTGGAGGAAAATCATATCAGTGCATTAGGCAATATTTATTGTAAAGGGTTTTTGTCAGCAGGACAGCTATCATTCTCTGTTAAAGGTATTCTTTTTTTTGTTTTGGACATTTTCATGATGTTGAACAAAATGATCATTTTCTCTTTTTTCACATTTTTGGGAAAGTGGTGCTTTTATGTGCATCAAGAAATGTGACTCGTAAGCTCAGTAAATTCATCCTCATCACCGTGTTCACAGTATAGGCCTAATATCATATTCTCTATTCATTTTGTATAATTGGGAAGTACAGCTGATTATTCTCAAATTGTGCAATAAAAATCCAACTACTAAGTTGAATCTAGGTTGTGTTGTGGTTCTGTCTTTGTAAATTTGTGGTTCAAATTGTTGAAAGCTTACATAGCTGTACAGACATACATGCGGCTTGACATAAATGCTTGTAGCTGCTTTGCCCATTCTTAATGATGCGATGACCAAGGGCATGAGTTTGAACTATATAGGCTATTGCTTATTTCTACACGCTGACCACACCATCACTAATGTACAGGGAACAGTGTAGTGAGACCTGTGTAACTGGGTCAGCTCCACTTTGGTGTGAACAGAGATCACTATAAAATGCAGGGAACAGAAATAAGAGCTGGCAGCATTGCGTGGATTGGCCTGAGCAGTAGTTTAATAATTTGTAAGGTTTGCTAAGTCATAATGTAAACCCATGACTCAGATAAGGAGAGCAAATGGATATGTGACCATACATACCCGTCTTTAAGTGGGCCGTCGAAGGAATGCCGTGGAGCAGATTTAATGGTGCACTGGGTACGGTTTTTGACCGAAGTCCCTACGCTCCGTGGTTATGAATTAATTTGGGAATGTCTAGAATAGTGGTTGACTTCATTTAGGGCGAGTGTCCGCGTTGTGGAATTTTGAACTTTAGTCACATCTGTGTTTTTTTGTTAACTTAATGCAAAATGGACTGCGCTGCAGTAGGTTGGGAATCAGTTAATGGTTGTTTTATATTGTATTTTGGAGCTGAAGCTTCGCCCACTGACCCAGCCAGAAAATAGTGTACAATGTTTATCTTACAACCTATTTGATAACCCCCCCTCCTCAGTTGAGGTTAGCAGTATTCCATGTGTTAAAGCAGCCCAAATCAGATAGTGTTTGGTTGTGGAACTACTTCCAAGATAATTGCACTGTATGACCTCAGATCTCCTTTGTCAGTTTTTTTGTTGTTTTTATCAGTTCCCCTACACCGCTTTTGTTTAACAAGTGGCTTAGTCCACTTATTTCCATACTTGACTGACTTTTGACCATGGCAGAAAAAGATAAATGTGAATTCCCGCAATTGAAACCTATAGCCTTTTCTTTCTTCTGTGTTTATAGATATTGTCATACTGTGTGGGAGCTTGTGTCAGAGAACATCAGAGAGTTTAGTCATTATATTTTGTATACTGATTAAACTTGTGTCATACTGTTTAACGTGAACTTGCTGTAGGTGCATTTACAGAGCTCTGTCATCCTCTCTTGGCAGTCTCTTAAGTAATGGATCTTTCCTAAAAGCTCTCCTCCTCGCTCAACGTAAAACACATGACTGCTACACCGTCAAGACTTGGCTGCCTCCTGTCACTTTGTGCAAATGTAAATGTAAATCTCAGCGATCGCACACACACACACATTGTGAACCGTGAGCAGTGAATTTGTCCTCTGCATTTAACCTATCCAACACACCGGTAGTGAACTCACACACACACACACACACACACACATTGTGAACCGTGAGCAGTGAATTTGTCCTCTGCATTTAACCTATCCAACTCACCGGTAGTGAACTCACACACACACACACACACACACACACACACACACACACACACCCGACGCAGGAGCAGTGGGCAGCATGCCTTGCGCCTGGGGGGCATTGCAGTTAAGTGCCTTGCCCAAGGGCACACGGCCGTGGATCTCGGTCCTGGGAATTGAACCAGCCACCCTTCGGTCACGAGCCCAGTTCGCTGACCTCTAATATTCATTAGATGTAGTTGGCTAGAAGTTGGGTTAGCATGATTTGGCTTAATTTCCTCCTACTTGTCAAATCCTATGTGCATTATTCGCTCATCTTTCCGCTAGCCCACTGTATCTTGCATCCATTCCATAGAAGTCAGTGTCACTGTGGTTTTTGTTCTAGACTCCTGGTCAATTCATTTTGTAGTAGCATGTTTCATTGGAAAAGACTCATCTTCACTGGTGTCTTCAGCCCCCCCCCCACACCCACACCCACACCCTTTTTTAAATGAGCTTAACACCATTGTGCCGCAGTTGGCCTCTGAATTTTTAATATCTTGTTAATTTTTCAAATCAGACGCGGCTTCCTTATGGCTGTCGCTCACATGCCAGTCATGTGTCTGTTTGGAATTCATGCCAGTACAAAGAAATATGATGCAGTGGACTTTGTTTCCTGTTGGCCAAGACCAAATTTGGTCACATGATTGATGATATCACATTTTGTATCAGTTTAAACCCCAAAAGTTGCTCTGTAGTTAAGTACTATGGAGGTTGTGTATAATGAAAAGAGAAGAGAAACTGGTGAGCATGAACCCAGTCTTGGAATAGCTGCGTTATGAAATAGAGGTAGTTATGAAGATTACTCTGTGGAGAAATTGTAGAGGGTTTTCAAAAGTCTACAAGTTTAAAAAAAGAAAATGTTTCTTCTTGAAGCTAGTCTTTTGTTTCCTTTACTATAATCTAGCCTATGTACTAGTGATTTGATGAAATAAAATAATCTTTAATTTGTATTTTAAAGAACAGGGCATGTTCAGATGTTTTCTCATTCATTTGTTTTCATTAATTCACTCTTAATGGATTAACAAAACTGGTGAAATAGCCTACTAATGTCTAATTAACAAAGCAATGTACCAGGTCAGACTTTATATAATTTTATATTAATAAGAATAATTTAGACATAAATGATTTATATTTTCATATGTTTATACTGAACAACCAAGAACAAGAAATATTTCAACAAACAGTGATGATATTTGGTGCACGCTAAATCATTATGTAATGTCCTCCAGTATGGTGTTTTTGTATTTGTTTCTCCATCAGTGAAATTCATTTTCCATGTCTGATTTTGTTTTCTTGAAGTAGAGCAATCATTTCTACAAATACATTTTAAACTGTTTATTTTACATAGCCCATTAAAATGTTTGTGTTATACCCTACAAGTTAGGTTAAGCGAGTGGGCCAGATTAGGGCCGCCATACTCAGATGTATATGAGAGGAGATTGGTCAACAGATGTTAACTGTATTGGAGTATGGTCTGAACTAACCAGTCAAATATATGAATATGAGGCCTCTACTGCGCACAATATTGTGTGTTAATGATATTCTTAATTTTTCATAAGGAACTGATATCCATTTCTATATCTCGAGTGAGGTTCTGGTCTTTGATAAAGTATGGCCCGTGTTTTTGCTTTCAAATGTTGCAAAAGAATCTTGTGTGAGGGATCTACTTCAGTAGTTTATTACTTTCACTGAACTGCCAGTGTTGACTCACCTGCTATTTCTGTACAAACCGTTTGTTGTTTTCTGCAGTGTGTGAAAGAAATCCCCTAGGTGAGTTGAATTGTCCATTACTATAGAACTGATGTTCCATTACAAAGGATACTCTATAGTAAACAGAGCTCATGCACATTTGCGGAAATTCTTTGTGTATAATTCCCTAAAGGAACAAATCAAAGGAGCTGTTTTCTGTGCACTGAACATGTAAGGGCAATTTCTCAGCCAAACTGAGCATACAAATATTGCAAGTGATTTGGCTGGCAGATAGCCATGTCCTGTTGGCCTTTGTTTGCATCTTTCCGTTTTTGCTTATGGTTTACATGCAGTGAACTGTGTCACTGCAACACACCCTGGCCATGTTTCCGTACGGCCTTACTGCTGGGGCCAAACAGGAAAGCTCTGCTTTAAAAACCAGACTCCAGGTTAGGCCACTGTACCGACCAGACACGCTTTCAGGCTTGTCTAGAGACTTCAGCAGGTCCTCTCCACAGACGGCTTAAATTTTTTTTTTTTTAAGCTGGATGAGCACGTTGCTTTCTACATTTTAAATATTTAGAATTTAAGTAGGCTGTTCTCTGTTGGAGAGAATACAACTTTCCTGGCCTACTGCTTGGAGGCAGCCCCCTCAAATGGAAGTAATGTCTCTCTTTGCCCATTTCACTTTTGCTCTATTTGCTGGCTGTGATGCTCTGGTTATATGTTGGGGTTTCACTCACCAGTGAAATAGCTTTGATTGCAACTGACATGGCCTATGACTGTGTCCAACATTTGTGACCATTGCATTTGCTAATAAGTGCAAGGAAAAAAAGTAGACAGGCTACGCTTCTAGCATTGATTTTATTTTCTACGCCAGTGTGTAAGCTCCATGTTCCTCTGTGATGTAACCAAGAAATGGCACTGGTCTACTGTGTATTGATCTGGACTGATTTATATGTAAGAGCAGACACTGTGAGGGCATTGAGACCACCTGATGGTCTTAACACAGTCAAAAAACACCCACTTGCCCACAAACACACACGCGCGCGCTCACACACACACACACACACACACACACACACACACACACACACACACACACACACACTGTGTTTCAGCCTTCGGCCGAGGCAGGTGCTGCTCTGACAAGCGGGTCCTCTGTGAGACCTGTGAAATGTGGAGAGAGGCCAACACAGACCAGATCCACCAGCTGTGTGGAACATGACAAAAGAGAGAGGAGGAGAGGACTGGAGTCCTGTAGGGAAATGTGCTGATAGAGGCTCAGTGTTGCAGAAATGAGTGTGATGACAGAGGAGGATAGAGAGAAGCGGGCTTTCAGCACAGATTGCTCTATTTCCAGTTTATTTTAACGTCACGTTAAACAAATGGTTTTGCTGCCTGGTGAAGAAAGAATGGCCATGTCCTCCGTGACTTAACAGAACAACTGGCTGTTTTAGTCTTCTGAAAGCCCTCCGAGGAAAACTTGACTGAATGGACGTGAATTAATAAGTTATATCACGAGTGTTTTGAAAGCTAAATTCAGTTTTGTTAACATTTTTTTTTTCGACCATTCTGGTGACACTTCATTTAATCCATAGAAGTTACTGTGTTTCAGTGCTGATACTGGTTGTATAATATATTTGGTTCATATACTGTAAAACAAGTGGAAATGCATAGTCAGCCTGCGTTGCTGAGCACGGCTTGTGTCTGAACCTTTCCTGAGAATTATCTGAACAGTTTACTCATGTCACATTTCACAATGTCACAATTATTCTTTTCAGGGGAGTCAATTGCTGAGGGCTATGTCTCTTTGAGTCTCCCTCTGGCTGTATCTCTGAGCGCGTTGATAGCCATTGTTGTTCTGCTGCTAAACTGTGTGACCTGCTGCAAGGAGCGAGAGATCAATTTTAAGGTAAGTAATGTCACGTCATCATCTTTTTTTTTGTCTCTCTCTTACACTGTTGCTCTTGGAAAATTAATCATCGATAAATTGAGTTGTGTACCGTTTTTTGTCTCTGAAAAAAAATTTCAGTTTAACAGAATTAATGCACAGTCTTTCATTTTACCTTCTGAAGTCCTTCATTAGTAAATAGTTGGAAATATTGTCTCTGGTACACTTGTGCCAAAATCAGCAAAGTCTATTGGTCTGGACTCTAATGTCCTCCACGTTTTCTCCTCAGGAGTTTGAGGACAACTTTGAGGATGAGATCGATTTCACGCCGCCAGCCGAGGACACGCCCTCCATGCAGTCTCCTGCTGAGGTGTACACGTTGGCCGTGCCTCCCGTGGCTCTACCTGGCCCTCCGCACCTCCAGCTGCCTCATATGGCCGGTCAGAATCTCCTCTCTCTCTCTCTCTCTCTCTCTCTCTCTCTCTCTCTCTCTCTCTCTCTCTCTCTCTCTCTCTCTCAGACTCTTTATCTCTCTCTCTCTCTCTCTCTCTCTCTCTCTCGCTCTCTTTATCTCTCTCTCTCTCTCTCTCTCTCGCTCTCTTTATCTCTCTCTCTCTCTCTCTCTCTCTCTCTCTCTCTCTCGCTCTCTTTATCTCTCTCTCTCTCTCTCTCTCTCTCTCTCTCTCTCAGCCTCTGTACAGCACGACAGCACTGTCCTTCTGAAGCACATACTCTTGTCCCGGGCCTGCTTGGCCTCTGTGTTGTTTAATAACTTCTCGGCTTGGCTTGTTCAGCGGTCACACTCGATGCAGTCGTGATCTGCGTTCTTTAACTAGCAAACAAACCACGTTATGGAGATGAACATGGTTTCATTTTGTGAAAGTGTTTCAGCTGCGTGCATTTCGTTTTGAGTCTTAATGTCCATTGCAGAGTGAAGAGAGACAGCCGCTCTAAGCTTTGTGAATGACAAATGGTGTTGTAGCAGCGTGTCAGATCCGAGTGTGCTCATTCATTTCTGTTGCTCATTCATTTCCACTCAATGGTTTAATATAGTAGTTTTGATGGCCTACTTTGTAATTCAAAAAACCCATGTCAAAATATGAGTGATGGGGGCACACATCTGCTGGACTGAATGAACAGCATTTTTGACACTTAGCATCTGAAATGCTTCCAAGTTGTTTTTGGTCCAGAGTTGAATCCATCTGCCCTGTGAAGGGAGCAGTTGACTTTCTCACTTAGTTCTGTTTTATAGTACTGGTGTCACATTACACTAACTGATGTCATTTTTAGGGCTCACTCTAAAGAGACAGTCCATATCCGACCTGTTGTGTCAGTTGCAAGCAAGCCAGTTGTAAGCATATCTTATCTAGACAGTGCTTTAGAAGCCTGTACCAAACATACTGCACGCTGCCACTCAAAATCTCATCAGCAGCTGCCGTTTCTTGTTGACCAGCTTAACTTAAAATGAAAAATTAGACCTCATACTTTCACCTCTTGTGCCTTTGATATGCATGGCTGTGAGGGCTGTGATATGCTGTAGGTTTAGGCTCACATGATTTAGGTGGCAGTATTTTTGCTGTAGACTGAACTGTGTGGATCAGTAAACATTACGTAGGATGTGAAAGTGGTACTCAGAGAGAGAGGTCTTTGTAGTTTTTTGATGAAATCACAGAGTGTTATGACGTGGGTGAACAGTATACAGTGTCTACAACACATACTTTTCATCTCTGTACATGAGACGTGAGGAGATTTACTGCTTTGAACCTTTCACGTATTTATCCAAGGGATATAGTGAAACATTCCTTAAGATGAAGCAAAGTTCAGTTTTACATAACAAGCATAGGAATCATGTTTATGGGAGAGGGCTTCCCCCCCCCCCTCCTCCAACCTTATGACCGGGTGTAAAATAAAAGAGGATGTAGTTCTATCTCATTCCTTTTATCAAGAGTTGTTTACTCATAAATGAGGGAAACAGAAAATATATTCTGTTTTCTTGTATTCTTGCTGCTTTATTTCAAATGTAAACAATAATAGTTGTTCACTGCAGATGAAAAACACACAGAGTATAGCATTTTGTTTGGCTGTCAAGTCTATAAGAGTATTAGAGTAACGTGAAAGGTCATTATTATAAATAGTAATTAGAGGCAGTTAAGTTGTAAATGCACAAACTTGGCAGGCTAGAAAAGGGTCTGACAATGGGAAAGGTGCCAGTGGCTAGAGGGTTTACTCTACTTGTGTGCTCCTGTGTAAGTCCCCTCCTGGCTCTCTGACAGCAGCTCTTTGTTTTGTCTTTGGCTCCACAGACAGCTCCGCAGGCTCACATGTGCCCCGTCACACTCTCAGCTACATTCAGGAGATTGGAAATGGCTGGTTTGGCAAGGTGAGCGTTTCCTGTTATTTTTGGTTTACACTCGATCTGGACGTGCGGTTTGTTTATGAGGCCATTGCCAAACACAACCTTTTTTCCCCACAGTCTCACCACGGAAAAGCAATCTTAGGATTGCGGAAATAGGCCAACACCAAACAAACAAGTCCCCAACAAATAAGTGCACAAATTGGTCAAATTTATCTCGCTGCTCTCGCTCTTTTATTGTCACTTTGTTTCTAGGCCATGATTTTGCTGTTAAATTTAACATGTTTGTTCCGTCAGAGGTGAAAAGACAAAAATAGTACCTCCCGCTGCCCCAAAGCAGGCTGCAGTTGGTGTTTAGTCTTCAGTGTTAATGAGAAGATTCTGCTCCATCTCTGAACCACCACTCTTTGTCTGCCAGTCCTCCAGGGAGAGGCAAGTGTGTGAGCGTGATCTTATGCACGTGTTATCCCTCTGTAGCCGGTGTGTTTACAGAAAGCTTGGCCGATGGGAGCGCTGCTTCCTGAAGCTGCTTCCTGTGGACTTCTATCCACGCACTTGCACAAAACCGGCGAGCGATGAGAACATCCTCTGCTCTCCTTCGACACCTGCTCCGCGGCTCCTGACCGTCCTGCCCTTGTTTTCAGGAAGCGGAGTCTTTCCTGCGCAATGCAGTTCTCTCTCCGGGCTGGGAGGCTGAATTGTGGGGTCTTCCAGCATGCAGTATAAAAAGCTGTTGTGTTACTGACTCTCTCCTGTTCTTTTCTCCCTCATTTTCAGGTTCTGCTCAGTGAGATCTACTCAGAGCCTGGAGCTGCCAGAGTGGTGGTTAAAGAACTTAAAGCTAGTGCTAGCTCTAAGGAGCAGAATGAGTTCCTACAGCAGGGAGACCCATACAGGTGAGTGGCCCGGGGAACACTCTTCACAGGATGGGTCTTATACGTACACGCGTTAGTTCACTGAATTATGAATGGCTGAATCAAGAAGTATCTCATATAGTTTTGTTTTTATTCTTTGACATGATGAAAATTGTCACAGGCTTGTTCTGATGGGACTCTTTTTGTGAGCTCTATAGCAAAGCAGTAATTCCTGGGTATGATGTTTGCTTCTGTAGGTATGATGGTTGCTGTTGTACAGAATTACTTTGTCTGTGCACTAGGGGCTGCCCCCTAAGAGTAGGAAACGAAAATATTTTCAGTTTAGTTTTTTAACAAAAGACTTTTTTTATTTATCATTTGTTATTGTGTTGGTGTTTCAAGTTCATAAGTTGTGTGATGTTATGTTGTGTTGAAATAAATAAAGAAAATGTTCGGGCTCCTTGCTACGATGGAGTGTTAGGGCCACACTGAGGAAAAAAAATGCTGAGGTTTCGAGAATAAAGTCGTAAGACTACGAGAATAAAGTCGTAGTTTTACAGGAAAAAAGTCATAATATTACAAGAACTTTATGCTTGTAATATTATGACTTTTTTTCCTGAAATATTATGACTTTATTCTCATTAAATTACGACTTTATTCCCATAATATTATTACTTTTTTTCTCAATTACAGCTTTATTCTCGCAATATTACGACCTTGTTTTCAAGATCTCAGAATTTTTTTTCCCCTCAGTGTGGCGTACCTTGTTGGTTGCTCCGACACATTTAGAATCATTACCACTTTTGCCGTTAACAGGCAGCTGGCATTATGTGTGTGCTTGTATATTTTAAAGGCTCTTTATTACGGTTTTGTAGGCTTATCTCTCTGTAATGTAGCACGGTGTTGTAACATTCTCTCTCAGCCCTGGAACTCAAAACGTTTTCTAACGCCCCAAATATATATATTTAAATAATTAAATTAATATCATAAATGTGCAACGACTAGTCGACTAATGGCTTGAACTAACGACTACTAGTTGACTAGGAAAATCTTTGGTCAGGGGCAGCCCTACTGTGCTCCAGTGCATATTGACAGATGATGAAGATCTTCTGTCAGTAAATTCGGTTTATGTCAGCGTAAGACTGCATGATTCATCGTATTTTTATCATCTCGGTATGAATTTCCACAAAAGCCACATCGAAGAATTCCGTGATATCAAAATGGTTCAGATTCATACAGCTGGAAAGTTGCTTGAGGCGTAGACCAGAGGAATAACCCTACTCTAGCATTACCCACGCACAGGTCAACCGTGCATAGACTTGTGTGCACAATGATGTAATTAGATGGCATGAGCAGAGATTTGCAAAGAGAATCACAAGCCACGTATAACAGTCAAGCAGCAAACCACCGCAATGAGTAGTCCCGAGGAACCAACTGCTGCCGATGAAGTAAGCGGAGGAGCAGCAGAGAATGCGGGACTAAAAAGGGAAAATCCATCAGTCAACTGGCAACGCTGTGGAGTTTGCATGTTCTCCCGTGTTTGAGTGGGTTTCCTCCGGGTGCTCCGGTTTCCTCCCACCACAAAGACATGCATGCGAGGATTAGTTCTCCTGTCCGTGATCTTGACCAAGGCACTGGCAAAAAGTCCTGGAGTTGGTCCCCCAGGCGCTGGCTGCCCAGTACTCCTAGCTCATAGTGTGTGTGTGTGTGTGTGTGCTCATTGCTCAGTGTGTGTGCTCACTGATGTTAGGATGGGTTAAATGCAGAGGCTGCATTTCACTGCTCACTGCACAGTGTGAGTGTGACAAATAAAGTACTACTTCTTCTTCTTCAATACCCAAAAAAAGAGATGGTTATGAAAGAGAGAACTGTTGGTGAATGTAGGTTTTTTGCAGTAGCGGTTACTGAAAAGGGGAACGCAACAAACCCGTGTCATCATTTAGCATACAACCAAAGATGATCTATTCATTTTCAGGGTCTGTTCTTACAGCATGTGCAGAGACAAGAACATGATACACTTTTAATCTTTGTTTTATCACATCTCACGTTGCATATTTTCTCCATATTGTGCAGCCTTATGTCAGAATGCTTTTAGTGTATTGGCATCAGCTGCATTTTTCCAATGACATTACTCTATCGCTCACTCTCCCAAATATAGGTCTGTTAATATGAGCCGTATCTTCAGGTATAGATTCCACGTAATGTTGTGTATGAGCATTTTTGTCAGACTGTAGTTTTTAACGGTAATTTCTTTTTGTTATTGTAGGGTTCTTCAGCACCCAAATATCCTTCACTGTTTGGGTCAGTGTGTGGAGGCCATTCCATTCCTACTGGTCTTTGAATATTGTGAGCTGGTAAGTGAGTGCTGGCACCTGGATAACACCATATAGAAACTGACTTGTCTTCATTACTCTGCTGCTTGACTGGATTCTAAGTCAGCATGTTAAATAATTGTTTAAATGTATTCAAATGGTTTTACCACCAGTAATTTAAGTCTCTCTGCACTAGACTCCACACAGGAGTTGTTTTTTTTAGAGATGAGCAATGCTGGTGAGATTTAAGGATACTCCAAGTAAATAGAGATCTCTGTAGCGTATGGTTTATTCTCTGTTTTTCTTGATCTATTTTGGACTTGATTCCTGTGCCTGCCAAGCATCTGAGCTACATAGCAGCCTCCAGCAGGGAGCTCTCAAATTCCCTCACAGCCCAATAAAGCAAGAGGCTCCTTTTAACCACAGTGTCACTATGGCATCCTGCTGTGTTTGTACATTTTATCCTGTACTAGGAAGATAATGTAAAGTGCAGCCCTTAATGTGTGTGCATGTTGCAAGTCTGCTCTGAAATATATCACTTCCTTGTGAAATGATCATCTCTTTTTATACATCTTTGTGCCCTGTGATGATTTGAAACTCTCTCTCTCTCTCTCTCTCTCTCTCTCTCTCTCTCTCTCCCCCACTCTCTTCCCCTCCCCCTCTCTCCCTCCCCCTCTTATCCTCTGGGTGTTGGCTACTTCAGCCTGTTGTTTGGAGTTTTCATGCCCCATATAGTATAAACATTGTGTTTTCTATGTATTTACGCCCACTTTATAAACGTGTTTTGGCAAGACGTGTGTACGTGCATATGAGCGTTTTAATATTTGCATAAAGCCTGAGGTCACCTTAGGCTGACTGTAGCTGCCATAAACCATATCAGCTCCAAATGTTACTGACTGGTTGTAGCTCCTCTCATATCAGAGGACCTTTATAACAGCATACACCTGGTAGCGCCCGATATACTTGTATCGAGAAATATGTAATTAAAATATGAGTGTATTCTGTATGCTGTAAGTGGATGAGTCTAATTAGCAGCCTATTTTTAAGACTTGTGCTGTTTTCAGTGAATATCACATGAATATTCAGTGAATGTCTGGCTTTCTGTTTGAGCTTTTGATTCTGAGTAGAGTAACATAGACTAACATTTAGGATCTATGCCAGTCTGCTCACAATGCCATGTCGGTCAACCAAAGAGAGAGCTTCAAATATACCCAAGTTCATCTCTGGCTAACCTACTATTCAGTGAACCGTGTGTGTGTTCTGCTGAACAAACACACTGCTGGATAAAAAAACTCTATGCCTTATTCTGTTGCTTAGATATAGTCTAGAATTAAGCGGCAGAAATCCAAGAGCGCCACAACCAGCTCTACCAAATCTTGGCGCTAACGTTACAAATTAGGTAACGTAAGACAGATGGGACTGAGCCCAGATATTTCCCCGCTGTCTTTTTGGATTCGCCAGACTTGGTGATTTGTTCCTACTCAGGAGCACTCGGAGACTGCCAAGTGCATGTCGTCAGCAGGAGAGAGAACCATTATCAACGCTGTAGCCTACTCAGGTAGTGCCAGTCTCTCCTGTGCTCCTGCCAGGAGAATGGCTGGAGATACAGTCTGTCCAACCCAGGGGGACGATGAGCTCATTTTGTCCCTGCGTTGCGTAACGCTGTCTGGGGTATCAAAGGAACCAGTTTTCCCTGAGCTTGTCAACTGGTGTTGTGGGTCAAGTTGCGGCCTCACTCATCCATCAGTCAGCAGGTGTCTTTGTAAGGCTGGAAACAGAGATGAGTTTGGGTGCAGTTTTTATTAGTTGGTTTCCTACAACATATGATATGTTCAACAAGAGGTGATTGAGAAGGTGACTGCTCCTGTCAGGAGGTCTATTCAAGTTGGGAAATGAATCTTGTAGCAGAATTTAGCTTTGTTTCAAACACAAACTGTTAACTTTTTGTTAAAATTAAGCCCAAATGTTTAGCAGCTGAAACTGCTTCTTAAAATATATCTGTCAAAATCACACAATATATCGTTGGATGTGTTAGCTTGTAACAAGCACCTTATGTTCTCACTTCAGTTTAAAATTAAATCAATTTAAATTTAAAGCTATGTTCAAAACGACAAAAGAAAAGTAAACGTACAGTCTCTTCTAGTCTCCATTTTAAGGACTTTTAACTTTGTGAATGTGAAAAACCATTGTGATTCAGATTTAACTTTGACATGTTATTTGAGCTAATGTCTCAACACTAGTCACAGCCTGAGTTTCCGCTATATTTGGACCTAAAATCTGTACTGTGCTGTTTTTTTTTCTGCCAGTAACATGTAATCACACCCCAAAAACACTCATCTGAAACTCACTGCTGTGTGATGTCTATAAGGTATTTCTGTATACACACGTACATCTACAGTATGCTACAGCAGTGGATTGATTCTGGCAAACCTTGGGCTCTGGCCGAGTGACAGAAGATCGTGATGACAGAAATCTGCTGTCATACACGGGCAGCCAACAAGCATTTAGTATATTTACCTATTATTTTGTAATCCTTTTTTTTTTTTTTTACAATTAGCAAAATAAATGAATGAAAAAAAACCCCATTTTCAATAGGAAGGCGCTTTTACCAATACATTACCAGTGGGATTTTTCCTGTCAGCAGTCAGATGTTGTGACTTCATGTGAGTGCTGTAACATGGTAATATGACTTAAGCCATTTTTGTCAGTACTTCAGACTACACTCAAGGGGAAAGACTTAAAAGCTGACTGTGACTTGGACCCGTTTCTGGGCTCTTCACTGTTTACATTCATGTCACGTTTTCATCAAGTGTTCCAAAATAGCAAAGCTGCAATTTCAGCTCATTGAAACTATAAAATAGTGCTTAGATATTTCCTAGTTTCTTCACTCTTCATTCTAAAACATATTTCAATTAGGCATCACTCCCCAAAACGTATGGTTACATTTCCCACTATCTAGTGCTTTGATTGTTGTGGCGTGGGGCTCACGCTAGACAGGTCCATGATTGATGTCTGTTTCCCTTATGTGTCTCAGTAACCAATGGTAACCCTGACTCATTGCATTTTAGACAGAAATATAGCTGCAGTGCGCAATTGGAGCAGGCTAACAGAATGCCAGCTGCTGTCGGTGTGAGTGACAGTCTCTCCTGTACACGCTTGTTTTAAGGGGGGTATGAAGGAGCGTGTGCAGGCTACCTCGGAACGGGGGAATGGAGAGATTTGTAGACTCTTTGAGTGAGAGTCTCACACTTTCAGAGTAATCCTCTAGTGACTTTTAGTGCCTGTGATTTTCTACATTTTAAAGTCTCCACTGGCTGATGTGTTTAGTTGTGCCTCACTGTGTGTCCACTGTGTTTCTGACTTAGCACTCTAATATCCAATAAATTTTCTCCTCTAATTGGACTCAGAATTAAGGCTGGCTTGTGAAACAGGGAGCCTTTTTATCCCATTTGTCATCTTGTGATAATGAGTTTCATCATAAAACCTGGTAAAAGTCCGTGCTGGTTTCATCGCTTGGTCCTGTTGTCAAAGTTTAGTGAAATGAATATCTCTTTAACCTTAATCATCATTTAAATAGCATAATGAGAAAACCTGCTTCAGATCAAGTGAAAAGCATTTGTCAGTATATTACATAAAGAGCTTCTGATCTGTGACGCATCAGAACATTACTTTTTCCTCACTTCTAAGTATGATGACAGGGTTGTGCTAAGGGCTTGACACTTTAACAAGATTTCACTCAGTGAAAGTATTTACGTGTTCATTATACGGTCTTTCCAACTATTTTTATGTGTCTATCTTTCAGCCAGACCTGTTTGTCTGCTCTGGTTAAGCACATTGCCAGTTCCCCAGCGTGTGCTGGCTGTCTCTCTCATCTGCTCTGTCTAGCCCATAGTAACAGCTCTCCACTGCAAGCAGAATATTTTTGTCTTATGCCTTAATTTAGACCTCTATGATCTAATACAGCCGTGGAGGAAGTCTTAGCACTAAAAAAAATGAATGATTAGGGTTACGTTAATGGTATTCTATTATTCACCAGACAGGAGAAATTGAGAAACTGAGAAGCGCAGTGCACAAACATAGCGACGACTCAGCGTTGCATGGCAAGCCTGGCACTTTTAGCCAAACCAGCTCATATATTATGTTACAATGCTTGTGTTGGTGCAGCAAACCGTGTCTGTGCTGTAACATTCCAAGGGGAGTGTTTAACCCTCTCACCGGTGTGGTGTGAAGCAAGGGGCCTCAGCCCAGGCTAGAACCTGATCCTCTTAGCCCTGGCCCCCATAGACCTCTCCTTCTGTGGACGTGTTTCTAACACCTGAGTCTGGGAGTCAGGGTTTGCTGACAAAAGACAAGTGTAGTACCTTATTATTATTATTTTTGTCATTTTACTGTTTGTAATCCATTCTTTGTGGTTTTTGAATTGAGAGGACGTCAGTAATCTTCTCTTCTACGTGTTAGGAAGGGTGTGTGTTTTCTCATTTTTTTTGTCAGTCGGTGACAGAATCATGATAGTGAATTTTTAAAATAATCAGTTAATCATAATTGCATTGTCAGAAGAGATTTTCACCTTACTCTGACATGCAGAATGGACTCATAAGGCTGCACAACTCAGCTCATTTGGTTTGTTGCTACACTTAATTGTTTGTGGTTGGAATTGTTGGCTAAAGAAAATCTTTTTTTTTTTTCAGCCATTCTGTGTAGTGTATCCTTTTCTGTGAGTAGCTTGTTTGGGCTAATGAGGTTATTTAACTATGGCCTGGATCAACCACCATCAGGGCCTACTTTCACATAGTCTGCTCTTCATCCCCAAACTGGGCTTCGGACCCTGGGCCCAGAAACTTGACCCAGTACAGCAGTTCTAAGGCACTTAGCCAGTCTGACCATTGCTCTTTTATTTTTAAATTGCTGTGACACAGCATATAGGCTTGTCTATTAAACAGCCTTTCCCTTTTTTGGTCCAGTCACCAACGACTGTAAACTTACCTCTGTGGAGAGCGTCTGCTGACCCCTTGTGGTTATACCAGTGCAAGACACTTCCACATGTACAGTAACATTACAAAAACCCTCAGCAGATACATGCACAACATAGAACTGTTCAAAGAATATATTACCGCTCCGTGTTTTGTCTCGTTTTACAATTGATTACATGTCTGGGGGACTTTACTGTGAAAAATAACTTTTGCTTAGGTTTTGCTCGTGTCTTACATATTTTTTTGTTGTCACAGGGGGACCTGAAAAGTTATGTGGCCCAGCAGGACTGGCTATACAGGAACACTGAGCTGCTGCAGCTCCAGAAGATGGCATGTGAAATTGCTGCAGGGGTTACCCATCTCCACAAACACAACTTCCTACATAGGTAACTCCTCTAGACCTTCCTGCATGCTAGCTAGCTATTCTCTGAATAAAATGCGTAGATTGTCCATGTAATTTTTTCTTGTTACACTGAAAAAAGTTTAATGGCCTTAGTTAGTTTAGTTAGTTTATATTTTAAACGTTAATGAATTATTTTCTTTGTCATAATGTAAGCAGAATTTAAGTGAATGTAATTGTCTATCCCTTCTTCCTTTTTTAAACTCCATTCACACACTACATTGCGTAGTCTACCTTTACGTATAACACACTGGCAGAAAATGTATTAAAATTGCCAGGTGTCATTGTTAGAACCTGGTTCTCATGACATTTTGGACTTAATTTGCGTCTTTACATGTTTGACTCGTTAATGATCATTTTGCTGATTTTTCACCGTAAAAGGCAACCTCTGTTTTGATTTTCAATTTTACCCCATGAGTGCTGTCTGTCTGGGCAAGCAAGACCAGGGTCTAGAGTAACATGCAGCGCTCAGCTTGTCTGCTCTGTTTTGCATGCTCAGAATATGCCAATAGGCATCCAATTACACAGCTCTCACGGATTGCTTGGTGTCGACTGTCCTCAGTTGGAGGGATGTGATGATTCTGCACTCTGAGTGTAAAAGGATACCCATATATTGGGGGATTTTAAAGAATATTAGGACTTAAAAGAGGTGCGCGGAGATTCCACTCAGTGTCGTTACGGGAGTAATGAAAGCATTCCGGCTTAAGCTTTTTGGTCACAAAGTTGATTTACTATGAGAACCTTGGTGTCACACTCCCTCCCACATGGGCCTCACATGGGCTGCTGCCCTGCGTGCTGCTTGGACCCCTGGGATTACTGCTGGCTGATTGGGAGTGAGGCCAAAACATACGATCTCATTTGCTTAGTGCAAAGGGCTGAAGATAAAAGACAGGCAGTGGGGGCAGTCACAGAAAAGCCCAGGCATCTTTGGTCACACAGGATAACATTTAGGGAAATGGAGGAGAAAGGTCTAGTGTCTACATGACAGTTGTTTGAAAGTAATGGTATACTGATACAGAGGAAAACGTAGGCAAATCATTCCTTCCCCAAGGGAAACTTACATAAATTATGGATAATTATATCATTCCATGTTATGATCTGTCTTGAAAGCTTTTTAGTTCTTGCAGCTGCTGTCCACACTATTAACTTGTGAAAATGTCTGCAGAATTGTGTTTTTAGGTTTAATCCCAAGAGATATTTGTGATTAAGTGAATTGGACTTGAATCTATGGGCAAATGAACCATTGTGTCTGCATGAGGACTTCATTGACACTAAATGCACTAATTTTGCTTGTGCACCATGCCACCTGAATTTGCCTTGTAGGGAAAAAAGCCTGACTTTGGTTGACGAGGACCAACTATATGTCCATCACTTGCTAGGGGCAGGGTACAGTCTAAAATATCTGTCCATTTATCTTGCAGCAGTTTCAGTAGGTTTGACAGTAGCTCTGGGGTGTGTGAGCAAAGACCACTAGTGTCAGCGATGTCCTAGGCAGGCACGGTAAAAGAGACACCCTTCTGGAACTTGGGCTCAAGTATGTAGCCGGGCCAAAAGGAAACCAGAGCTAAGCCTTCCATCAGACTTCTGTCTGTATGGGCAACCATATGTTCTCCCCACTCTCCACCCCTGTGACGAGTGTTCCTCCCTTGGAACAATATCCTGATGCTGTGTGAGTGATTCGGGAAAAGCTCCAGCATCAGTGATTTTGTTGCTAGGGGGAGAACGGAAGCAGCTGAAGATTGCCCTGTAGTTGCTCCTTAGGTGACCTCTTGAACATGTAGCTGTGACTTTAAGTAGTTTTTTTTGGCAGTTTTTGAATGACATGGTTTGTGGTCTAACTTTTAACGAGGGATCAGTTGTGGCATTAGTCGTGGTAATGCATTTGATGCAACTGATAGCAGTCAGTCTAGAAAGAAGGGTTCTTTGAAGGGTTCACCTATCACATGGGTAAAACAGGAACACAGAGGTTCTTGAACCTTTTCAGATGGCAAACAGTTCTGTCAATGTACATTAATACATCCATACCTCTTTGGCCTTTAGCTATGCTAAAACACTATGAAAGCTGTGGACCGCAAAACCAGTTGGGTTCTGATAATGATGCCTAATGTCTGGGCGGATTTTCACTGATTTTCTGATAATAAAGTAACAAAAAAATCACATTATTTGACAAAAACAAAATATGCACTTTTAATGGCCAACAGGTGCACTTCATAATACTTTTCTAATTATTTCGCAGTTATTTGAAAAATAGGTTCAGTGAGAAGGAGAGATGTTAATGCATGTTTGATTGAAAAATTCAACTTTTATAAGCAAATTATTTTAAACACAAAATATGTTCCCATTGTTGTTGTTATTTGCATTATATCTGCTATTTTTCATTTGGTCTGATTCAGACCTGTTCATTTGACAGAACTGTATTTCATTCTGAACGGATGAGTTTTGCATGATCTAGTTTCAAATCCCAAAAAATTGAATTTGCAAATAAAATTATACTGTTGAAATGACTCACTCTTGTGGTAACAATACTTTCCACTGAAGTATTTAAGCCTTTGGAGTCAGGACTCCATAGTTTTAGAATTACTGGAATCAATGCAGTCAGAATTTCACATGATAAAAGTGGGTTGGAGATGGGTCATCATTTTACAAAAGTTAAATTCTGTCTTGGAGTACAGAATTCCACTAATTAAATAATTGAGCTTTTACTCCTTTTGTCAAAAATGAACTGAATGGTACTGAAGTAATCACCACATGAGTGGAATGACAGCGAGTTTCTCTGTTTGATAAATGATGTTTATTATAGGGACAAAGGGATGATTTTGAAAGAGTGTCATGCCAGACACTCTGTTTGGTACTGTTGACCAAATAGCGAGGGAAAATGATGCGGCTGTCCTGTCGATTGATTGGTTAGGCCTAATAGTGGGTTTTAGAAAATAAAGGAAATATTGAATACCTGTAACTCTTCTCTCTTCAAAGCAGTTACGCGTTTTTTTGTTTTTTTTTTGGTGGGAGGAGCACAGTTTATTGCCTAGGACAAGGTATTGTGCAGGTCACTTCCTCTGTCTGTCATTGTTGTTTTACCTGGCAACCACATTTTTGTTTCAGGCTTTGTGATTTTAATTTGAAATATTTTGTCATGTTTCCTCCCCCCTATTTTTTTTAAACAGTGACTTAGCACTGAGGAACTGCTATCTAACTTCAGACATGACCATCAAAGTGGGAGACTATGGAATTGGACCCTCTAGATTTAAAGTGAGTTCACATTTTTATCCTTTAAAACATCAAAGATTAAAAAAAGAATGTATTTAATAACTTTATAGGTGCTGTGTACCTACTGTAGTTGTCAACTGGTTATTTAATTTATGAGTTTTTCATGCACAGTTAACCTTCAGAGAGGCAATAGAATGTGTATACTTTTTTATTGAAGGTTATGTTCAGCTGCTGGCCTTTAACTCCTGGTTGAAGTCAGAGTTAACCAAAGTGAAATGCAATACAATACATGTCATGACTAGAGCAGTCACGCAACAGTGTTATGTTGTCAGTTGCATTCTTCAAGTTATATAGAGATCTTTAACTAGTTCACACGATCTCTTACTTGTTACCTAAGCATACAAATTCAGCAAAAATGGCTTTTATGTAAATTATATATACATTTTATTATTTTTTATGTGTTAGGTAAATGACTACCAATTTTTGTAGTCATTTAATTTAAATTTAAAATAAAGACTAATTCTGGACACATTTAGTTAAGTTTAATTTAGTTGGGACTTGTTTGAAATAATTTTTCTTTTGACCCAGGATGATTACATCACTACAGAGGAAGATAAGTGGGTTCCTCTGCGCTGGCTGGCCCCTGAACTGGTGGGTGAACTTCATGGTGGCGTGATCACAGCTGAGCAAACCAAACCCAGCAATGTGTGGTGCGTATGTCCCAGTGTTCATTACATCAGAACACAAATATTTGATTCAAGATCAAATTGTAGTTATGGTTAACATACGTGATGTGTCCAAACAACAGGATTTTGTCAAGTAATTACTCAAAACCAGCGGAAGCCGTGTCCTTTCTGTAGTAACATAGTGCTTAACACATGCAGATTTTTTGTAGTTCAGGGATTCCAAGGTGATAACTTCAGGGTTTTGTGACCATAGAATTAAGTCACTGAGAGATCTGTTTGAATGTCTTTCCCTTCACAACAGCTGTCAAAATGTCCTTTGAAAATACGCTCCCTTTGCTCTGCCCTCTGTCAGTGATTGTAAATCACTGTTTGGTAGCACTAAACTCTGACCGAAGGGGGCCCTCATTCTGACACCTCTCTCTTAGGCATCATTCTGAATTCCCAAATGCTCTCTTGGCTCCTGTCCAGACATCTCGGGGCCTTATATAAGGAAGTTCTTATTACAGGACTGCCCATCTCTGAAAAAGGCTGTACTATGTTATTGCAATGTACTTGCATAATAAGTATCTCATTTCATCTTGAGAATATTTGTCAGGAAATTATGTTTTAATCCTCATGTTATAGACTGAGCATTTTGAGAACAATATTGGTAAATTGTGAGGGGGGAGGGGGGATATAAGTGAAATGACATACGGCTGCAGTGTTGTTGTGTGAGGAGATTAGTGCTTGCAGCGAGTGTATAAAAATCTTTTTGTTTTCAGGGCACTGGGTGTGACTCTTTGGGAGCTTTTTGAGAAGGCAACCCAACCTTATTCACACCTGTCAGACAGAGAGGTACTCAACCATGTGATCAGAGATCAACAGATCAAACTCTTCAAACCCCAGCTGGATCTACCCTATTCTGAAAGATGGTGAGTGTTATCAGTACCTAGTTACATGTGAAGGCACTCAACTGGCTCTGGACCAGTTCTTAGCAGTTATTAAGTCTGATAGTTTGTGTTCTGTAAAATAGTTTTCTGACTATATTGTACGCAGGCCATGTCTGTTTGTGTCATTCTCTGGTGTCCATGTATTCTTCTGTGTAGGTATGAAGTTCTGCAGTTTTGCTGGCTGCCCCCTGACAAGAGGGCCACAGCAGAGGAGGTACACCGCCTGCTGACCTATCTCAGAATGCAGGGTCAGAAAGAGATGGAAGATGACTTTGAGCAGCGCTGGAACTCCCTCAAGCCAAATCCCACTGCCCGGCAAGCCACAGTCAGCCACTCGTCTTTCCCAATCCTAGAACAGTTTGACGATGGACGGGAACCAGATGAGGTGCTAACGGTGACTGAGAGCAGTCGTGGTCTCAGCTTTGAGTATGTGTGGGAGGCAGCCAAACATGACCACTACGACAACCACAATCGCTCACCAATGGACACTACACTGAATTACCACAGCATGTTCTTCCCAGTGCCTCGGCAGGATACTGCTACTCGTTTTACTGAGTCGGTAGGTCAGCGGCAGGCTGACAGCGGTAACTTTTCGACTGGAGTCCCAGGCATCCTGCCAGTGTTTGACGCCCATAAGGCAGCCTCTGGGAATGAATACTACATTCAGCTTGAGGAACAGGAGGAGAGCGATTTGGGTGGGATGGAGAGCCAAGGTGCTGAGGGGAGCACCACATCAGAAAAGCAACAGTTTGTTGTCCTAGAGGATATCCGACTGGATGAATCCAGCACGGATGCAGATTTCTTCCATCGTAGCATAGATTCTAAAGACTCCTTCCTCCAGGACAGCCATGTGTGGTCATCTAGTGAGCATGAGAGTCCTTATCATACAAACATTTTCAGTGAGGGTGATTCAAAACTAGAGGACTCACATTCTTGGAGACAGAGTTTCATGGAGCTCCCTAAACTCAAAAGAGATGATTTTCAAAAAAGTGAATCATTAAATGGGGAAATTAAAAGCCCAGAAAGAAGTGAAAGTGGTTCTTTTTTAGGGGAACATCAAGAGGCCATTCATCTGGGAGAGGAGAGCCCAGATGTAATGAGGCTTCTTAACACTGAGAAACTGACTGACAATTTCATGTTCCTCAAAGAAAACAATCTAATGAAGGAGGACCCTGATTTTTTAGGGACTGAGTTCAGCAACATCCCAGAACAACAAAACTCAACACTGAATCCTTTTAGTGATGAAGTCTCAGAAATGGTTAATGTAACTGAGGGTACCCTAAACTCAGAGGAGGATCCTGTCCAACTAAAAGAGGATTTCTTGAACTTGGTGGATCCAATTTTGGATTTCTTATCACCAAAAGGAAATGAAACATTGGTGCCTTCAGACATATTCAGTACAGGAGAAACCTGTAGCAACCAGCTACCAGTTAGAAATGGTTCTTCCAATAAAGAATGCATTCAGTTACATTCTTCTGAAGCTGGGATTGATTCTATTCCTGAATCTACCTCTGAGAGCGCTGAGGGCCGTGTTGTTAGTTCAACTAATAGTCACCAGTCCTCTGTGCTCCTTGACAGTGCCACTACAAACATTTTGTGCACAGATGCCAAAACCCCTAGCCTTGAAGATAGCCTTGGATCCTCCAAGGATAACGAGCAGTACATGACAAATGTAGAAAATCAGAAAAGCCTTGAGACTTCACTGACACTTGAGAGTAAGGTTGTTTTTGACAATAGCTTAACTGAGAGCCCAACAATTAAGATCTCGGTGAGTGACATGCTTTCAGACTCGGAGAAAGATAGGACTCTTGATGAGATTCAACCACCCGATGACCCTGATCAGAAGGAGTCCCCAGTGGACAGCACTGTATCTCAGGACAGGTCATCTTTGTTGATCTCAGATCCATGTCCAGATCAAATCAGTCAGGACAGCCTCCTAGAGGACAGCCTTTCATCCACTCTGCCCACCATTGAAAATTCTGCAGAGACACCTGATTCTCTGGACTCTCTGGACATACATAGAGACGTGGACCAAGTAGAAACCCTGGACACCCCAGCCCTTCATAAGCTCCAGCCACCTTACAAAACAGCCGACAGTGGATATGAAACTGAGAACCTTGAGTCACCAGAGTGGAACTCTCAACCCAGCATCAAAGATGCATCTCCAGAGAACGATGAAACAAATGCTTCCAAGGTGCCAGATGCTGTTGTGCTGGTTCCTCCAGAAATTATTGTGTCAGAGGCGGATCCTCATGAAAATGTGGATGAAGATGATCATCAGCAAGGTCTTGCTGAGGATGTGCCTGCTGGTGGGAGCTACAGAGACTCTGCTTACTTCTCTGATAATGAAGAACCAGAGAAGAGATCTGAGGACATCAGTAATGGACATATTTCTGACACCTCGCCTTGGCCTAATGCAGATGGCAGTCGTGCTAATGGAGATGTTTTTGCACTCCCAGAGGTTCATAATGAGCTTACTGAGTCTGGTGCTCAGATGGAAACCTCTGGTATTTCTGAGGTAATACCTGATCTTGATAGAGGGACATCAGAAGGAAATGGTCTCCAGGAATTTGTCCTGACCACAGAGGAAAAACAGAGTAAAGATAAGCCACTGTCTACTGATGGCTCAAAGGATGAGAAATTAGAGGTTTCCTTTGACTTGTTATCTGGTGAATCTGAATCAAGTACTGTCCAGGAATCTCTAGAAACATCTGCTACCTCAGCAAAACCTTCAACAGATAGCAAGGTCCATGCAAAACTCACAAGAATGTATGCTGGAGAGGGCCCCAAGAGAAAAGAGCCTGACATGGAAGGTAGATATCTAGGCAAACTAGATGGGACTGTTGTGGAAGATGGACCAGAAGATGGCATGGATGCAGATGAGGAGGATGAGAATAGTGATGACTCTGATGAGGACATGCGCGCCTATCGGCTACACAGTGACAGCTCTGAAAGCGAAGATGACACTGTGCATCCAGTCCCTGTGATTGTGTCAGACAACAGTGATGCGTGTAACCTCAAAAGCCTGCTGAAACCCAAGTCCCTCCAGACAGCCAAAGCCTCCCCAACAGGGGGCAGTGATGGAGAAAACAGTAAAAGAGGAGTCTCCTTCTTTGATGACGTCACTGTATATCTCTTTGACCAGGTGCAGTATTCCTCTTGTGTTAATATCAGTAACAAATATATGTCTATACAGTGATGGCATAGGAGCTTACTATTGCTTACTGTTTTCCTTCATCAGGAAACACCTACAAAAGAACTTGGGGACCATAGTCTGGGTTCCAACAGCCAGGTGTCAGAGTTCAGCAGTCCAGTGCCCTCCTCCAGCTATCTTAATAGATTCACCAACTCTGAAAGCTCAACAGATGAAGAAGGTACCTCTCAAATGCTTGCATATTGCTACCCAGATATGGTAACTTCTCCTGCAGTTTAATTACCACCCTGAAAGGTCTGAGAAACACAAGGAAAACTGAAAACCTTTTCTCTGCCCCACAGGTGGTGCTTTTGAGTGGGACGATGACTTCCCTTCAGAACCCTCCTTCCTCTCCAAAGCAGGTAGTGACACTTCAGTGAACAGGACTCCACCCTCTTCAGCCTCACGCTACTTCTCCCCACCTCCTGCCAACCGTACCCATGAGCAGAGCTGGACAAGCACCTCCTCCTACTCCCGTTTCTCCATCTCCCCAGCTAGCATCGCCAGCTTCTCCCTCACGCACCTCACAGACTCTGACATTGATCAAGGAGGTATGTCAAAAACACACGAACATAAATTTATCCTAAATACACTGCTGTGAATTGTTAGCATAATGCTAGAATGTAGATTGTGCAGTAAACTCTTCCTAGGTGTAAAACGAATCCTCTGACCAATCACAATCTCATTATAGAATTGTGTTCTATGTTGGTTCAAAATACAGAGTCCAGAGGAAATGTAAGAACATCAGACAGATAGAGTATACCTGCATACATGAAAACACTGACTGAACTTATCCGGCTATTTTATGACTGACATATTTATGTTTGTCTTTTTCAAACCGCAGGAAGCAGTGAAGATGGAGAAAAGGATTAAGAGGTAGCTGGAGAGGTAATACATCCTCTCTTGGGTGATTTAATCAACCTGGAGACACATCTTTGTGAATGTAGGACAGACACTTGATTGCTTTTCTCAGGCAGCATTGCGATTTCAATGAAAAGGACTTTGTATCTATGTATGTATGAAGACTGAGCCTTTGGCTCAAACCACCCTCGAGCCCATTCTTTGTTCCCTTTCATGAACTTTTGAATGAACTTTTGACAAGACTGGCAGTGGTCAAGCCTCAGAGCAGTCACCATTTACTACATTTTGCATCATTTTATATTTTTTTTTTCCTTTTGTGCAATTCAGAGAGGATGGATCTCACGTCACGTTGGCTTTAAAACTGTCAGGCGCTTTCCATGTGTCTTGGCTCTTATTTCTGTGCTCTTGCTAAATGCACGCTCTTCTCTTGGGAATTTCTGCTCACACTGTATTGAATTCTGCTCTAAAATGACAACAGACATAAGCTCTTCTGCATTTGTCAGATTCAAAAAGAAGACTCTTCTCGTAAACATTTTCAGCCAATGGGCTCACACTCACTCGTGCAGTTTTTTGATATTGTTTGATAGTTGCCTTTTTTATTTAAACATCTGGCTTGAACTTGTCAAGCTTGTGAAATCTGGTGTGACACACGTCATTGTCTGAACTAACAATGAAATGAGAGCAGCTTTCATCTCAGCACGTCTCCTCTTGGTTTTCTTGAATTTGTTTTCCAGACGCGAGATGCTTTCTTGAAGTCTCGGTTTGGTCTTTTTACGTGTAACTGGAAACTGGAGTTTATTGGAATTTAGAAAGTAAACGGCTCTTTCTCTGTCAAACAGCTGTCAGATCTTTGACTATAGTATTTATGAAGGCAAACAGTGTCACATACTGAGAGGTGAATGGTTATGAGATCATCAACCTTGTAGTTCAGATCAAATCCATGTGTGTGTGTGTAAAATCAGTTTGTGGCATTAGTTCATGGCTTTTTATATTGTTAAAACACATCGTAGTATATGACACACTAAAAATAGGAAGTAAGTGATTTGCAAAGAGATAAATGCTTAGTTATTCCGAAATTACTGTTTTGCTGAACTTGCCTCCCTGGCAGAGGAGACACCTTAAGATTTTACACTTAAATCTTTCTGAAAATACCTTTTTAAGCCAGTGGCAGTGATGCAAACTGAGATTATCTTCCAAAGTTGATTGTTTGAGTCCAGGTTCTTTGAATTTTCTTGACCTATTTGAGTTTATTGTAAAACATAGGATGGTCTGGTATCTTTGTCAGAGTACAATACACATTGCTGTGGGCTTCATCAGGCATTCATTTTGTGCAATGAAATATTGAGGTTATAAATATAGGGAAGGATCTGTGTGATTGTGGTGATGTTTATGTGCATTGGTTTACAGTGCAGGGACTGTAAGAGAAAGTCACTTGGACCTAAAGGACAACTCCAGTGTTGGCTGTTGCAGTCAAAATGAGGAAATGTCAATAAGTCATTTGGAATCACCTTTGTCCTCTATTCCTTTTTTCTCCAAATATTAACACTTTAGAAGCATTTAAACATTTCAGGGCTTAGGATTTTCTGTCTCATTTCAGGAGGCATTTGACTCAGAGGTTTTTGTTATTTTAAACGTTTCTGAATGGCCAATTTATTTACAGCTTCAAATGTCGTTTGCATAGATACCCACTAGTATAGATACTTTGTATGAAGATCACATAAAATGTCATTTCCATAGATATGTAATGGTTGACATTATCTGTATGAAGATCAGTTTGTGTATATAAGTTGGGATTCAGTCAAAAAGAAGAAAAAATACAAGATCACCAAGATGAGCTATTTGATGTCTTAAAATATCCTCTCCTTGTCCAACCATAAAAAATTAGTTTATATTTTGATTTAGCTTTCTCATGGTTGTGTTGTGGAGATATTTTGAGAATTTATTTTTAATGGGATATCTTTTTGATCATCAGGTTCATAAAGGCCCTTTCTCAAGTGCTGTCAGATCTGTATTTTAGATTAGCAAAATGTGTCTAACCAGCACTATCTTTCAGTTGAAGTTTATATTTTATTTAAGGAAAATTCCTGTTTTATTCTACAGTATGTACTCATTTGCTTAATCTTGCACATCTGAGAAGTGTAACTTCATGTTGAACTCTACTGATGTATATAAATGTTTAATTTTGTCTGTAAATGGGGAATAATGTAAGTTCTAGGTATGAAATTTCATTTTGTAATTTAAAGCAAATCTAAAACACTACATATCACAGTTTAAAATATCACTGATAAAGAGAAAAAAGCTAAAGTAATGGTATAAACAGTTGAAAAAAATGCAGGTCATCCTGTCCTCATAACTTGTAAATTTTAAAAATTGTGGTATTTTTACTTCATATTGATGATCATGCTTAGTGTAATTGATTGAATTGTTTATAATTAATTACACTGTTTAATATGGAAATAAATGAAGATTTACTTCTACGTTTTCGTGTCTTTCATCACTGAACCTTATGGAACTCTCCTTGCATAGTTTGGGATAATTATTCGATATGTCTTCAGTCTCAACATCCACTTATTATCAGAAACAGACATATTAATGAAGGCCCCATGCACAATCAAAGACAAAATAATTTAATTATTAATAATAAAATAATCATTAAATTACAAATAAATAATAAATTCATGATCAGTGAAGAGCAAGGAATTGATTAGCTATTAGGTTATTAATGAATACGAAAACAAGGGTTAATTTTGGTTTTGAATGTCTTGGGCTGCATGAAAATCATAGATGTTTTCATGGACAGTACTGTGATGAGAAACACTGAAGATGCATAGTCCTGTTAATACAAACAAGCTTGTTAATATGTTATCTGGACACTCAAAACCTCACACCAGGACAAACAAGAGGCTTAAGTAAAAGGAAAGAAAAAACAAACTACAGACCCAATTTATATGAAGAAAGAAAGTCAGCCTTCATTCTTTTCAAACATAAGTTCACATACAAAGAACACAAGTAACACTACCTCATGTCTATTAATAAGATCAGATCAAATTGTCAGTCTTTCAGGCAAATTAGTTAAAAGAAAAAGAGAAACAAACAAACAAACAAACACGAATTAAAAAGGAAGTCACATGTGGTAGTGGACAAGAGGTGAGACACTGTGGAAGGTGTAATTAGGAGAGACAGGACACGGGCAAACCTCAGACCTCCAAGCTGAGGCCTCAAACATGCTGTCTGACATGAACGCTATGGTCAAGGCAGGGACCCTACAAAGCTTCCAGCATTCCCATTCACCTGTCTCTGGGTCCTGATGGGCAGCGGACTGCGAGGGACCAGGCGCTGGGCCTCAGTAGAATTTCCCCTAACAGACAAGTGCTCCCATCCACCCTGCAGAAACATGCAATCAATAACAAAACTTAACAAAACAGAAGAGGCACACAATATAATGAAAATATCTCTCAAAATTTGCATTATGAAGTAAGCTCATTGCTGTTAAAAAATCACTCAATGTGTGTTTTCTGTTCATTTCAGTACCAATTAGTAGATACGTTTCTGAGACATAAGAGGCCTTTTAAATGCAAGTCTTGTATGTGAGGTCTAACATTTGAAAGAGGTTGACGAGTTAGATGAATTGTAGTGCATTTCTCACATAAACAATGACATTGTTTGTCAAAGGGAACTCTTTTGGAAATCATAATAGTATAGATGACAGTGAAAATAATCTGAACTGATTTTTACTTGTTCCAATGGTTTATATCCGGAATAAAAAGCAAGAGAATGAATGAACATTATTCGCTTCTGTTAAAAGCAGTGGTAAATAAGCAGAGCTATGGCTTGGGCAGCATTCTCATGGGAGTCTTCGAGTCCAATTATGACTTTGGATTTTCATTTGATTTTAATTTTGTATGGGCTAGCAACAGCAGCAGGTGTTATGTGTTGCTCTGAGGCAGGTGACTCACGCCTATGCCATAGTCCCAGGACAAGCCTTTTGGCTGCATGGGCCTCACACCCAGCCTGTGACACACAGTGCCTGAGCTCTCAGCAACACAACCCGGAACTTTCTCTGCTATGATCCACACCTGAGGAAAATCCACAATATAGACATTTAAGGAATGTTCATAGAGAGAGAAAAGGCCAAACGATGAACTCTGTGCACTATGCCTTTATCTGAGGTCCTAACATACCTCATTCATATCTCTCCTCTCAGGAGACATGCTTTTACATCACTGTTTATTTTTTATTTTTTATCATTTTTCTTCAACAAACCAAAAGTCTTGTCTCTATTGCACATAAACAGTAGTTCCTTTTATTGTCAGAATCTACTTTGTTTCACCCCCACCTGTGGATCAGCCTTGAGTGACTGCTCGTCCATGTTTTCAATGGTCCAAGTATATCTGCTCTAAGTGTGTTTGGTTCTCTGTGGCATTTACTTGTGATAATTAGTAAACCTTGAGCCTTTAGAGTGAAAAGATGTGATGGGGAGTTTCAGACCTGGTCCAGTGGCCCAACGCTGACCTTCGATACATTATTGGAGATGAGCTCCCAAGCAGAACCCTGAGGGTAGCTGGGAGTAAGCCCCTGTCTGTACCACAGATTATCTGCCCAAACACACACACACACACACACACAAAAAAACAAAAAACAAAAGAAGGCTGGAGAGATGTTTACTACAGGGAAGACTGAATTCAGATAGCAAAATAAAATTTGAAATTTCAATTATAATAGTACTTGATTCTATACAATATTAGTTCACTCAACAAGCATTAGTCCTTACTGTTTTCATCCACTGCGTAAACAGATGTCCTGCCTACAGACACCTGCCTGAGGGTCTGTCGTGGTGGAGAGGGTATGTGATACCAGCATTCTCCTACAAGACCAGGGCATACACGAAACCTTATCAGCTTCTGACTTAAATTGTGCAACTGTGACTCTGTGATTTCTACAAACCAGCCCTCAATCCCAAAATCTTCTGCATGATTCCATGTATATGAGTTAGTTTAACTGTTTAACCCATGATTAATGACTACTCATAACAATTGCAGGCAAGACATAAAATGATACAAAAAATCCGGGTCCTGTCATAAAATTTCTGTTTATGAGAGGAACCTTTTTTCGCAGGTGTATCATTTATGATCATTGGCTAGACAGGACACTCACCCGCAGGATTTTGGACAGACACAGAGCCTCGGTAGAACACAGCACCATCCCTGGCAATGGCCCAAACCTGGTGCCCCCCGCCAATACTGATGGACTTGAAAGGTTGATCTGTGCCGACATGCAGCCAGGAGGTGCCCTGTTGTGTCATACAGTTACAACCAGAGTCACTGCAGCGGCAGCAGTGAACCAATCAGCAGGTTCACACAAGTCTCACAACACAAAACAAAGGAAAAGAGAGTGTAGACAAAGAGGTGGCTACTGGGGAGAGGTGGGCTGATGTCCTGTTGTGTATATTTCAGGGAGAGATACAGAGGGTATTGGTAAAGGGAGCAGCTTGATCCTCACAGATGGGTTTTGAGGGGTCACTCCCAGGCGACACAGGACGTCCCCCTTCTCACTGACAGCCCACACAGGCACCTGCTCCATACTGCTCTGAGCCAGACATGGCAGGATAGTGATGTCAATCAAAGAAATGGGTGGGACTTCCTGCCAGGGGCCAGTCAGTGTTATTTTACACTTCCTGTTGGGAGAGTGTTAAAAATAAATGCATGTCCTTAACCTCGTAAATGAAACAAAAAAAAGGGTTGAAAAGGATTCTACCGAGTATCACAGAAAAACAACGAAAAACCATGTTTAGACATCAAGACTGAAAGGTGAGCAAAACAATTCACCTGGCCCAACGCCTGCGCCTCACAAAGTCCTTCATGGTCTTGTAGCCATGATAGGTTCTGTATGGTGACATGACAAAAATATGCTTAGTTTAAAGTTAGAAGCCTTTGATCCAGCACACTGATGTGATAGATTAAATGGACTTACACTGGGAAATCTGCTGCATACTGCCAGCCCTCTTTGTCTGTGCCTCCGGGGACACTGTAATCAACGGCCCAGTCAGACACCTGTCAGAGCAAATGGCTCGCTGTCATGCTGTGTCACAGTAAAAGGACTGATGGGGATATAGTGTTTACAGCTGTCATTTCAAGAATACAGGCATTTATTCCCATTCTCCCTCTACATTCATTCAGCGAGGTTTAAAAAAAAAAAAAAAAAGATTAAGCTGATTAAGATCTAGTGAGGCTCCTGTTTAGTAAAAACAGGTCCATTTGATTTTTATTGGAATACAATACTGCAGACGTGGGGTTCTCCTGAAGGATGCCAAGGTCTTGCGATAAGCCATTTTAACCAATGACAGACAACCACGGCTAGTTCTGTTTTAGGCTGAGCACTCACCCAGGTCCACTGAGGTGAAGGTGGTGCTGTGTTATCTTTAGTGCACTCTTTCAGTCCAGATGCATCGCTCCACATGTAGCGGTCAGTGGGAAGGCCTCTGTCCGAAAAGACACAGGTTATTTTTTCGCACATTCTCACCTGAGCTAAGGAGCAAGAGGAAACGTTGAGCACACTGAGTGTCTCTGTAATATGGCACATACTTATCTGTGTATCCAGTCATTGGATTCCATCGCTGGTTCTCATAAATGTACACATTTCTGACATCTGTTACTGTTCCTGCCATAAAATAACAATTCTTCACATCAAAAAACTCAAAACAGTTGCACGGAAATGATTGTTTAGTGCCTAATTCGATATCTTACATGAAAGAAAGACACCTTGGTTAGTTTAGGCAGATGAAAAGGTTTTGATTTATTTGACGTACTTAGAAGTTGAAGACACTTAAATACGTTATTTTGAGGATTCCTCTTAACTGAAGGACTTGTTGAGTGCAGTAAGTTATAGTGTGAGAGAGTTTACCCTGAGAGGAGACTGCACTACAGGCCCCAGTGTAGACCCAAGCTTTGCGGTTATAGCCAATGCCCCATACCACACCTAGACTGTTACACTCCACACATAGCAGGTGACCAGGAATCTGACGCCAAAACCTGAACCCAAAACCACAACACACACACACGCACAGACAACACACAGACACAGACACACAGACACCAGCAGCAACAGACAGCTACAAGTCATGCTGATGAAGCAAGATATTAACGATGCTTAGCAAGCATGTTTGGTAAATGAAAATCAAAGCTGCGTAGACATGTAAGCTGTGTGCATGCAGACCAGAGCACAAAGCAAATACGGCAAATGGCTTTGAGATGTTACAACTGCCAAAACATGGTGTCTCGGTGTAATTTACGCATGGCAGAGAGAGAGGGAGAGAAAGAGGGAGAAAAAGAGGAGTAGAGACGAGAGAAGAATTTTACATTTGGTCACAAGGTTGGTGCTGGCCAGGGGCCTCCAGGCTCGGAAGGGGGTCGTGGACCATGATGTCACCCTTGGAGGTGACCGACCAGAGTGCCTGTTTAGACGGAGGCCCACGAAGACTCCGTGAGTCACAGCAAGATTCATTCAACACGGACAGCTGCAGGACAGACACATGCATGTGAATACACAAAAAATGTGCGCATACACACACACACACACACACACACACGCACACACTTAAATACAGTACGGAAAATGTCAATACAGACACCTTGCAAATGCTTGTTCCAGCTACTCACCATGGTAAGGACAAACTAGCCACACAAGTGTCTTCATTATTATCTCTCTCTTACGTTTCACTCACACCATCCATACATATGCCATTCATACCCAGTCGTTCATGTCCTTCTGTGAGAAAGTGGAGAGCAGAATGGGCCATCTCTGCCTGGTCCTCTCCGCTGTGTACACAGCCAGACACTGAAGGGAGTCTCTGAGCATAGGCACCAGGGCTGTTACCTCATTTATCAGAGCACAGAGGAACTATCACACACCAACAGGGCAGAAGACACAGAAAAACAAAAAAGCGTTCATTTATTTTAACAGCACGTTGTATGCTTGGCTTTTTAAATTTTACATTATGCCCCCAATTTGCAATTTCCATTAGCCACACTCTTATAAATCTTCCCCTTGCATAGCCTTCAACTCAGTCAAGATGACTCAGGCAAACACACAGCTCTGCATCTGCCTTACCACCACTCTGCTTTAGTGCCTGGAGGAGGCTGCACTTATGTTCTTTTACCATCGTGCACTATACACACTTTGTAAGTTGCTCTAGACAAGAGCACATGCTAATTGAATAAACGCAAACAAGCAAATAATACATGTAACATCGCATGGTTATTTACACCTAATGCAATTAAACAATTAAACGTTAGATTTAATATGCTTGTAAGTGCATAGGAACATGTAAAAACTAGATCATATGTTAACGGCGAGTATATGTTACTGAGGGCTTACCTTCCTCTCCTCATTGTGGGTGTAGTAGATGTAAAGCATGTCATCTCTCCTGCCATTGGTGCTGCTGACCTGCTCTAGACACACCCCCACATCCTCCCACTGATGAGGTAGCCAGTCCCTCCACCAACGCATGCGGGCCTTTCTCACCCTCACAGACTGAACACGTAAACACACACAGACACACATGGCCATACGGATGCACGCAGCACACACACACGCCCCCAACCCGGAAACACAAAACACGCTGTTAAAAAAACACAGAGTTAGAAGCCAATGCTGTGATTTCTAGGGTCCATATTTCCAGTGTTTTAGATTTTGAGGTTTGTTTGATGTGTGTGTGTGTCACCTTTTCTGCTGTCTGCACTCGCTGTGTGTCTGAGTCTCTCCTGGTTCTCTGCTCCTGTCCAGACACCGCAAGTGCAGGAGTAATGGATGGAGAGAGAGGCCCTCCGTCTAAAGAGAAAGAGCCATTATAGAAGGAGAAACAGTCCATATTATGGTTCAACAGTCCAACCCCGATGTTGGTTAAGAATGATATAGAAGCTCAAACGAAGTATTATCTGGAAAGTGAAAGCAGAGGTTTTGAGTATACTCTGTTCACACTGCGGTTTTCTCCACTTATAGAATATACTTATTTAATGACACATACACCAAAGAGAGTTCTCAAACAGCCCAACTGTCATTCATGATCACAGAACCATAGACAAGGCTGTGTAGCCATACCTGACGTGCTAAGCCAGCTAACGCATGAGGCTTCATTGAGGACGCAGCCGCCTCCTGTCACCCAGGCCCAGGGAGGCCTCTCCTCCTCTTGCTCCACAGTCTGCGCTAGCTCTATAGGGTACGTGGCCACAGAGCTCCGGGTAGCACTAGAGGGAGCACTCTTCATTTCCTCCAAGTCAACATTACTCCACGGGGGTTCACTCCCGCTGGACTGACTGGCAGGGAGTGTTGGAACCTGGGTAGATGCAACATCGTCGTTCTCTGTCTGCTCCAGGGTCTCTTCAGGCACAGGGGTGTGGGGCGGGCCGGTCGCGTCAGACACAAGGGCGGAGATAAAGCTGTCACTTGTAATTTTTGGAATAGACGGCTTGGGCTCATTTGGATCATCACAGCTGAGAACTGAACCCTGAGAAGGAGTGGTCATCTCACCGCTGAAAATGCAACATTCACTGCACGGCGAGAGAGAGAGGGAAAGAAAGGAGAAGGTAAAGAATCAAAGACAAATCAAAGCTTTTCAGACACATAAAAAGAGAAGCACAGAGGTTTGAAGTAACACCACTGAGTGTACATAAGGCGCCACCTAGAGGGTGAATTATGTGCTGCTAAGCACAGGAGGGTCTCCTATAGATGGTCTCACTGACTTAGGCTGGTTTGTGGGGCGACTTCCATCCAGTTGGGCAGACACTGGGATCCATGACTTCCCTGTGACCTCTGTGGCAGTCACACCGTGTCGGAAGTACACTGTCCGGTCCTCACTGCCGACACCCCATACCTGAGTTACACAGATACCAACACATTTCATTAGAGGAAATTCCCTGAACTCATAAAACACATGCGCAAACAGAGAGAGACACACACACACACACAAACGCACACCAGGCATCAGCCTGTCTGCCTTAACATGATCACTCAGCCATAAGCTCCACAGTATGGCTATAAACCATTACCCTAAAGCCTGCATGAAGCGTCCCTGTGTGCGTCACATGCCAAACTCTCAGCAAGGGCACAAATCTGTTAGCTCATGAAGTTGGTGGTCATTATAGAACCCCACTGCCATGCCAAAAGGGTAATGAGTAATGATATGCCAGAGTCATGATTTGCCAAATACAGACAAGCTGGAAAATTCCCACCTCTGACTGCCCCCTAAGACGGCATCACTTTTGAGGCTCCAGAATGTTGGACATAAAACACAGCACTCAGTAATACTGGGACCAGAACCAAGGTCCAGATTCAAGTATAATCATTATGAGGCTGGGGATCAAATTTAGGCACATTAATTTAGCAGCACAAATTTAGCAAAGGGAACCAACACATCGCTGGTGAAAAATCAGGCCACGTCAGTCACTGGCTGTGTCCCGAGCTGATCTTCTGGCATTTTCTCTTCATGTGCTGACACTGTTTTATCCATCAGGATATTGTTTCTGATTAACCCAAATTAAGGACAGAGGAAAACATATTAACCCTGCATCCCTGTGCATTGCACAGCCTGCGACATGGGAGAATGAAATGTGAATTATGGAGAATGATGCCCAGCCAAGCTCAAATTAGATACGGTCCGTTATGGTGCTCTGGCTCTCAGAGTATAGGCAGAGTATATATATGGTTGGGCCATGGGGCAGCTGGCGCAAGACAGCAAAGAGAGACAGAGACAGAAAGAAGGAGAGAGAGAGAGAGAGAAAGTGAGGTCGCAGCTCCAATTACAGGACAGGGGAGGGACGCTAGGGTTTGCACTGCCTGCGGACTCCACACCAATTCTCAGCAGCTGGAGCCTCTCCTCCAGAAATCATCACCCAAGGAAATGTGATTCTGTTAGCTCTTTGGCATGCTAGCACAGGGACCGAGTCTGAGACTGCCAGGGGGAGCTGATTTGGGGAGGGGGGGGGGGGGGGGGGGGGGGGGTTGTTGGAGAGATGGGGATGACAGTGAGTAGAGCCAGACTCTTTAACTGGAAGAACATATCGCTCCCTAGCACACAAAATCTTAGGATGCTTCAATCGCAAAGTGGCGTGTAAGAATCAGAGCTGTAAACAGGTTCTTCGGGGACCTATTTATATCTTCATTCATCAGGGAGATGGGAGAAATGTGAGGATGCAATTATGATAGCGCAGTAAAGTTAAACAGGACATGCTGTCGTTACATTATGTTCCACTGAGACAACTCATGAAAAGAGAGCTGTTTCTTTTTTTTTTTTTTGCATCATCATCTTCAGGCACACACAAACATCTCTGAATGGAAATGGATGCGGTCTTTTTAACACTGTGTCACGCGGCAGGCGTTGCTACATCATTAGCATTGTCAGAGCAGATGTCACAACAAGTCACACCAGCTTATCAACGCGTCAGTTTGAGAAAAGCGCTAAATAAGTGAAGTGCTGTACCTTTACAGCATGATTTCACAAACAACTCATTATGGCGAACTTAATGACACTTTTAGGTCACCCCTGCGTCAGAGACGGAAGGGTCTTACCAAAACTGAGTAGGATCTCACCTGGTCATCTGGTCCCACGCTCACCATCACCATCTCACTGCTGATGCTGATCCAACCAGAGCCACAGGGATTATGGGAATTTACGCCCCGTCTGAACCACACCTGATACATACAGGGGCATGGCCAATGGCATTACAGTCAACAATTTAAGAATAGCATCAATCTAAATATGTCTTTATGTAATTAAGATGGTCTCCTTCCCCTAACTGAAAATGTGACTGGTGTGGAAAGAATTGTACCTTGTTGTCTTTGGTGACTACCCATGTCACGTTGACTCCCACAGCAACATGGATGGCACCTGCTTGGTTTGGGGGATCCACTACTACCCATGATGATCCTAAAATCAGAGGATAAGCATCAACCATTATATTAAACCATGTATTTCACAAAGTAAGTCAAAACAACACTGATGATACAAGTTCAAAATAATATCAGTGATCAATGCAGTAATGCAGGAATGCACTTGCCATACTGAAACACACGAGGGTGTGTTTTAATTTTAAATACCTGCAAGTATGTCATGTTGTGGGAGAATATTATTTGTTTCACAATTCTGATCCTTTAATCATGTATGTACAGCTTGCCAAAACAAGTCCATCAACCTGTCAATCAATAAATTAATCAATCAGTCAATCGGCGAGTATGTATGTATGCATCTATTAACAGCAGGAGACCTTTAGGACAGTCCTTGGTGATCCCTGTCCTGACCAGGAGCTGTCCTTCCCAAAGAACAGCCCAGAGCAGGTCCGACGGTCCGGCAGCTATTTGGGCCACCTCCCTCGGTACCTGGACTTGCTCCCAGTGAGAGCCCTCTGGGTTCTGATAATGGATGCCTGAGCGGAACCACACCTGTGAAGGTTAACAGTGACGAAGACTTACATTAGTCTGATAGTCTGTTTAGGCACTGATCGCTGTAAAGCTGCTTTGAGCTGCTTTGAAAGTGCTATACAAATGAACTAGAACTTGAACTTGATACTGGACTGCTCAGATGGAGTACAATACAAACATCGCAAATCATCCACTAAGACAGGGTATAGCTGCAAAATGCTTGAAATGCCTGCTAGTCAGTGTCTTAGTTTCTCCCTTAACATTAACATTACGCAACCACACTGACCTCTGGTGGTTGACTGTTTTAAGTGCATCATAGAGTGCATTGTGGGTAAGATCACATCACGTTATCTCTACCGCATTTCTAATTTTAAACTGAAGAGAACACTGTTATCCCAGGTCGGTGGTAAAGTTAAAGTTTACCTTTCCTTGCTGAGACACAGCCCAGAGAAAAATGTGTTTCTCACTGCTGTCACTCATTGTCCAGCCCCCGCAGCTGATGTCAATGAAGGGTTCTGGAGGAGGTCTGGCTTTGTCTAAAGGCACCTAAACAAACACCACACACACAAATACATGGGTTTAGTTTACTCCAGACTGTATGGTTAACTGTACACTTTTATCATGTGACAGACAATAACAACTCTACGCAATAAGTAAGGTTTAATTTTCATATTTTATTGCAATCATCCTAACCTTACTGTCTTCCTCATAACTAAACAGTCATTTGTGTAACAGTGAATGTCATCAGCATAAGCTAAATGTAATACGTCTTTGAAAAAAAAAATATAAATAATATCAGACCATTAATTACTGGATTATTTTGTCCTCAGTTAATGACAGTACCTTGGCCCAAGAACCTTGTGCTTTATATCTCCTGTAGCGGAGCCATCTCCTCCGACGGACACAGGAATTCCATTTTTTCTCCTTTGTGTAGGTGGCTGGAAAATCCACAGCATATTCCCAACCCTGGATCAACAAAGATATCCTAAATGATCCATGCAAAAGTGTTGTTGATACAAAGCTTAGCTTACATGTCTGAGATATACTATGTAGCAAAGAAGAAAGCCAGTGACGTAAGCTGTCTTTGTGGGCAATGTGATTGTTTGAGATCAGTTCGTTCTCGTCCGTGCAATGAAAGGAGACAATCTTGCCAGTTAATACATCTGATAATAAATATGTGCCTTTGCTATCACAAAGACCTGAAAATGTACAAGTATGAATTCATCTAGGATTACAGTTTATGAAAGTATCTAACTGAAAATGTAAAAAAAAAAAATCTTATCTCACAGTAGAATGTTCACATTAATCAAATGCATGTTAGGGTGTGGTATCAGCTAAAATGTAGAGCTGCGTGGGTCAAAAGCTGATAAAAGTCCCTGACCCCTGTCGCACAGGATTCTCTTCCACAGCTCTCATCATCCACAAACCAGTCTCCTTCCCATTCCCAGTTCTCAGAAGGCAGATGAAAGCTGTGAACTGGCTGTTCATTCAGGCCAGACTCATCTGTCCACTGCCACCGGTCTGTAGGAAGCAGCATGTCTGTGTAACCCTCCAATGGGTTCCATCGCTTTTACAAGTTCACACACACACACAGAGCAGAGACACATGACACAAAATCAACAAATATCTGATGAGAAGTTAATAACACACTTAAGATTTCTTAAATGAAAATACTAAATTTCAACGAGATATGTAGAGCATTTAAAATTTGATTAAATGCTATACCTGGTTTTCATATGTCTCTTCTTGGTGCCGTATGGGCACTTCACCTGGGCTAACATTGAGGTAAACCTGGTGGTCGCACCCAATGCCCCAATAGCACTGCAATGCACCTGTCACCCGCTTCAGCTCCAGCAGAGCATCCTTGGAGCGTTCCCAGTGCCCCCCAGTGGTGGATAGGCTGTACACCCTCCCATACACATCCACCGCCCAGAGGAGGGAATCGGGCATGTCGGGCCCTGCGGGAGACAGATACAGTCAGAGGTGCAAAGACAATGCAAAAGTATGTCACAGTTTAAAAGCAACCAGCCAACATTTCTCACAGAATGACACGCCATATTACTTCGTCTCTACATCTTTCTACTTCTGATACAATTCAGACACAACTCAGGAGCAGCGTCCAGAGACGGATTTTCAGGGAATGTGGGGTGACGTCAAACTAGTAAGTCAAAGATACGTCAGACAGTACCTTTCAAAACCATATGTCACTTTTTGATCTCTAATGATCTTATCGTAATTGTAAAAATCATAGTTTATCTATACTGAGAGTACTGTATTGATAATGTCTTAAGAAGTGTTATGTTATGTGAGACTGTCAAGCACCCAATGGTATTTGACACTTAATCGGACACTTCACATACGGCCAGCGCTAGCCTATTAAATAATCGTCTTTTTCCTCTTGTGAATTCAGTCAAATATTTTAAGAAAGTAGTAAACGTATTAAAATACAACTAAACTAAGTCTCTTCGGTTTATTATCTAAGCTATTCTGGATTTTAAAGGAAACGACGAATGAGAACTCTTTATACTGCTATTGCTAAAACTGCGAATAAGACAAACAATATAATAATTAATGGACTGAGCAAAAGCCTAAACTTACGCTTTACGTCCTTGAAGGTGACCACCGCTAGCCAGCCCCTAGTTCATCCATGAATATTAGCTGGAGTTTATTATCACTTCCAGAGAATATTCCTATGTAACGGACTCCAAAAATCCACAACAGGAAGTCTGAGTATTTACTCTATGATTGGCTACCACACTGCGAAGGCCATAAAACCTTGGCATCTGATTGGCCGATCAGTGTGGGCTCGTATATTTTTCCGACTGCTACAGCTGTCTAACCTGTACATTTACATGTTCAATTATTCATTCTGTACCATCTCAATAATTTAAACCGAAGGTAGCCACCACTGACTTAACGTAGGTAAAATGCGATGAAATTTGGATAAATACCTGTAAACGACTGACAGATTATCATAGCTGGTTAATCCATGGCAACATTATTTATTTTGAAACTATATCAATGATTTAAGAAAGTTTAATTATGCAAGTTATGTATATAAACATGCATTTTTTTGTTTGATATTCTTACCTACTGAGATATAATAATGCACTATTTGGTTAACTGACTACATCTCAGAATGAAACTCTATGCTGATGCGTAACTTGTTTATTATTCTTCATGAAATGTATTCATTTATATACACCATATGACACAAGATCTGACTCATAAACGGTTACAAGTAAGTTCTATTTCTTCTTTAAACATCAGTGGGTTCTTGAAACTGAAAATGATCGCTTCGTACCCTGTCGCCTTATTCTTTTCATTTTATTTAATAAAAAAGTCCATTTACTGTTATCATGTGACGTAGACATACATCGAACATAGAGTTAGACTTCAACATTTGTAAAACTGTAGCCATTCTGAACACCTCTGATTGTGTCACTGATTCAAATGGGTTGACTGCCACTTTAAGAAGCGTCCCTTCTCACAAAGGCGTTCTGGGGCATCACATGATTCGAGTCTTGTGACAAGCTAGAAAGCAGGAAAACGGGTTCGGAGTTTTTCAAGGAGTTTCTGACGATAACTTGAACTATATTTTTCTATCACGAGGAGATTTAATTCGGGGTAGTTATGGCGACATTGTAGCATTTCAACGTCTTCACAATCATTCCTTCACCTCTTCTTAAATTTGACTGGCGCAGAGTGTACTGTGGCGGACAAAGTTGGCGCATGGAGAGTGGTGAACTTTCATATATCTTCGTCGTGTTCTCTTTGTTTTGTCACCCGTCTTTACTATTGAAAGTTTTATGACTTAAGACGCAGTTTAACTAAAGCGGAAAATAGTCAGTCGTTGGTTGAATCCGCTGGTATAAGAGAATTAATTCGAGGACGCCGATTCCGTCATGGATACCAAACCTCTCCTTCAAGACAGACCCCCAGCCTATAACACCGTACCGGGGGCGCATGCCTATGGTCCGCAGCAAAATTACGGAGCCATCCCACAGCCAGACGTTCCAGGCTTCCAACATCCGCCACCACCGTATCCGTACCCTGATGCACAAGGTAATGCACACCTTTTGTAACAGTGCCTCTTTGGTTTCGTTTCTTTCCTTAGTGAGTAATTGTGTGTTATAATCGAACTTGTTCAGAACTGGCGGTTTTATAGCGTTAGACTGCCTGTGTTACGGATGGACATGTTGCATTAATTGTCCAAATACTGAACGAGTATGGGTCCAGTAGTACTGAACTTTGATCCTGGTTTTCTGATAAAACGTTTGATCTGTCCTTTCGTGCCGCTTTTTCTTTGCTCTTCGGAATGTTATACCTTTTGTCCTGTGCAGAAAAGCGGTTTCGCAGAGGGAAAAAAGCTGCAGTTTTATCTCTGTGTTTTGACTGCGACGAAGACGTAAAAGTTGCTGTCGCCCAGTTTGTTTCGGTTTCCTCTGATAAGTAATAACTTGCCATAAATAAATGGCCAATTTAGTGGTAAGGTAGCAAAATTAATATAATTAGGTATATCAGTGAGTGCTTCGGTAAAACCCCTGAGATTCTCCTGACTTCAGTGAAACTTGAAACTAGACCATATGTTTGTATGACTTTTTACTGCGGAAAGTAACGGCGAGAGAGAGAGAGTGAAATGTTGTGCTTGACTTTGTTATTTTCTCTTTCTCATGTGTTATTAAAGAAAGCAGTGTTTATATTTCATGGGTGTCTTTAAGGACTATCTCAGAGGTTTGGGAAAACCAGGGTTACACGATAACGGCAAATTCAGCATATTTCTATATTTGTGACTTTCTTCTCTCATTGTCACTTTCTTAGCGGCATATCCAGCTGTCCCCTCAAACCAGGCCATCCCTGTCTCGCAGCAGCCAAATTTCAGCGGCACATACACCATCATACAGCCCTCTGTGGTAGTTGTGGGGGGCTGCCCAGCATGCAGGTAAGACACTGACCCTCGACAGAGAAACGACAGTTGATTACACTGATGAACAGTTTTAGTCTTTTGTGAGTCTGAACAGTCAGATACAGTGCTTTGAAATCTTTATTTGACCAAAAACAACTCCCAGATATTGAAATGGTCCCAAATGTACATTACTGGCCAGTCAAAATGAGTTGTTTAATTACTCTAACCACACTTGCTGTGCCATTTCCTGTGAATTGTAACAGAAGCTCTAATTGTCGACCTGTGGTTTTTTGATATGTGGTGAATATTCACAGAAGCAAGCAAATGACAGACAGGAGTCTGTGGTTTCTGCAAATGTTTTTCATGACTACAGTGTTGTGACACGCGACAGGTTTTATTTAGGGCTGCAGTCAGCTGTTTGCTCATACTTTCACAAGATATTTCCTGAACAATCTCCATATCTAATACATTTTTTTGTTTATGCACTGTGTTTAAAATACTCATTGCAGTGATTTGCCAGATTGAGACATAAAACCAGTCATCTTTTTCAAAGAATAGCTGTTTTTTCCTATCCTTTGCTGTAGCCATTTTATTCTGTGACATCCTAAGCTCACTTTTCATCTTGACAGCTTTTTTGGCACTCTTTGATACATTAGTTGTTTTTGTTACTAAATCAAGCATACTGTCAAGAGCTTGTACTTGATCAAATAGTAAGGTGTGCTGTAGGACAAAGAAACCTATAGGTATGTTAATTTTTATCAAGAAAGCCTTACCACTTACTTCCTCTGCATTGCAGCAAGACACTGTCATGTGAAACATTCCATCTCACATGCCTGCAGTGGAAACAGAGGGATGGAGCAGGAATACTAGATTCTCTGGTTTTTAAATGACAGGATTATTATCTGTTTACATACTTCATTTCAGTCTGAGTTTCACTTATCAAACTTTTTAAACTCATTTCAAAATTAAGATTCAGTGTATTCTTAGATATGTAATAAAACTCTGATAAAGCAGATGTTGTGTCATGGAAAAAAAGTGCTCAGTACATATGTGATCTTGGTCAGGTGATGAACTCAAGCCGAGGTCACGCAGGAAGCGAACGACTTGTCTGAACTCAGCACAATCACGTTGTGAACTGCTCATGATCATGATGTCACTCAGAAAGCAATCGCAGGAAGAGAAATCTTTCAACGCAAACAGTAATCACACAAAGGCAGAAAGCTCCACCCTTAGATCGTATCATATTCATGTGACCTATTTTGACATTTTTGAGGAATATTTATTTACAAAATTGGAACAATGTTTTAGTATGATCAGTAAATTTATTTGTTTCTAAAAACATCCAGTAAGCTTGTATTGCTGGATGAGGAAGTGTAAATACTGATAATTATCTTTATTCGGTTCTTGTTTTCATTCAAGTCCGTATGACTTTTGAGAGCTCACTATATCCGGATATGTGAAAACTCCCATCAGTCACGAGATCGATATAAAAACACCTGTCAGTTTCTTTATGCACATAATAACTTCCTCCTTGTAATTACTTTTGTCAACGTGATATTACTTTACATGTTAATATTTTACCCATTACTGCGAAATGATCCTTATAGCACTTTAACTGCTGCAGGAAATTAAATGTCAATTTTGTTTGGAAAAAAAAAACTGTCAAAGTATCGCTGCATTTCACACTTAAACTTTTCAACCTTTTGTTGTGATCAATTTATCGTCACTTTAGCCTCATTAAGAGGCTGAAAATGAGTCCATTCCATGATCACAATCACTAAGTGCAAATTCTGGTGCAGAGTTCATTTTTTCAGGTGTGCAACACAGAAACGAACTCATACTGGTTTCTACAGTAAATGTTAATGTATTTGTTTAAGATGCTAGGTTGAATTCAAAATGAAAAGACACACAGGATCACTGGAAATACTTTCATTAATGTACACTATTTCCACCCTCTTTCGTATTAAATATAATACGAAAAATAACATACTTTTTTTTTTTTTGTTCTAGTCTAGCACAGACACAATGTAACCTAAATACTGCTTGATTGTTAACTTATATGTGGATACTCAGTTTTGAGTTTAACTAACTGTTCGACCAATGAACCATTTACCTAGTGTTTATGCATTGAGAGATGTCAGCCCTGTTATGGAATGGAGTGATCTGATCTCTCTGGTTTTCTCAGGGTGGGTGTTCTGGAGGATGACTTCACCTGCTTGGGGATCATGTGTGCCATATTCTTCTTCCCGCTGGGCATCCTGTTCTGCCTGGCACTGCGCCAGAGGAGGTGTCCCAACTGCGGTGCCACCTTTGGCTAGACGGACCAAACCGCGTTTCACTCACGGCCCAAAAACATGGCTCTTTACACCCACCTTCAAATGCCATGCATTCATTATGCACCATGATAATCGAGAAATTACTATAGTGAACAGCCATACTTTTCTTTTTCTTCTTTTTTTTTTTTTTTTGTTTTTTTTTTTTGTTAAAGAGAGTAGTGCATGTGAAAGCCAGTTTTCCATTTTTCACATGCTAGTGCTTTCATTATTAGATTTTTTTTTTTTGTCCCCAACCTGTCTAAGCGAAACCTCAGTCACCTCAGTTACTCAGTCACTGGTGCCTTCCATCAGCAAAGACTCATAATGAAGAACCATATAAACACTGTCAGAGGCTTGGATGGTGATTCTCTGCTATGGGCTGATTTGAACTACAATCTAACTGAAGATCCCTTATTATCGCATCATGTTTGAATGAGTAAATGTTGTAATCTCTAGATTTACCTGTTAATCTCAATTCCAGCACAGAATGTTTTTATCAGATCTTGTATGGAACAGAGTGTCTCTCTCTCTTGTGTTTAGTGATAGGGATCAAGATTGTAAGCTGTCTTTTTTTTTTTTGCTCATATATCGAATGAAAATGAAAATCAGCCTTTGTTGGCTGCATATGAAGCTGGGCATGTAACTAAATATCTTTTTAATCATTAGGTGCACCGTGTAGAAGATCAAATGCTCATTTCACTTTTTTTTTGTTTTCCTTTTTCAGCTAGACATTACGTATAGATTTGTTGTCAACAAAACAGCTTTTCTCAATAGAAATTTTATCCCCTGTAAAACTGTGCACATAGACTGTTTTTAAAACAGGGATGATATGAACCCATAATATATGTTTCATAGAGCAGACCCTGCACTTGTAGCTGGGGTCTGTTTTTTGGGGGCCATGTTCTATATTGCACTTGATTCATCATTATCAATATTATGGGTATGAATTTGGTTCTGCTTTTTTTTTTTTTTTTAAGAGCATCTGCTGACCTCAGGTTAAATATTAGCAACATTTTCACAAATGTCAAGAGTTCTCTGAGAACATGTAACGAAGCTGTCAGTTTGAAGAGGCGCGCAGAATCATTTTACAAAGGAATTTGGTTAAAATATAATTTTCGAATCGTGCAGAACTAAGTGTGGATAACACAATTTTTTTTTTCCTCTCCCAGTATAGACAATCAATTTAGAATGTCTTTTTGCTGACAAATATGTTTGAGGAGATTTGGCAGGATGCGCAATTCTGGCTCTTTCTCCATCGTTTGTTCATTGTTCATCAGATGAAGTCAGGGGGTATTTTATTTGATATGCTTTGGAACACTACGCATGCCACTATAATTCTGTTCCCCTCACTTTTTATATGAGAGACTGTAAATAAAATGATATGAGTGCTTCCTTATGAGTCTGAGTGAACAGTGTCTTCTCAGTTTCTTTCACGTCATTTAACGTGCAGTATTGATCCAACTTATGACCAAATGAAAAGATTGTACGATTTCTGTCATCTAGACCTAATGGCTGAGGAATGAAATTGAGAAACAGCTTTTAGAACTCAAGATTACATCAGTTATATTCTGGGTAATGAAGGATTCATTTTAGATCTAAGTGTGCTGTTGCGTTTTGATTGGGCATTTGAGAAGTCTGAATCTCATATCTGTGCTTTCCTTTGGTAGAGACATTGCTAAATAGAAAGTAAATGTAGACTTTTTGCCCAATTAACTGTTGCAAGAGAATAGTTTCCTCTTCAACAATGGTCAAATGATCAATTATTTAAAAGAGACAGTCGAGAAATGAAAGATTTTTTTTATTCTCATACAGCAATGATCCAAGCCAAGGGTATATGAGGGGAATGCAGCCAGGCAAATAGTCACACTGCTCAGAAGCATATGAATAGTTTCCCTGGTACATTAAGATCAAATGAAATTGCTGTCTGTTTTATATAATTATGTGGTCTATTTAATAACTTTCTGAATATCTTATACACAATTGTACAGCATACACACAGACACAACTGACTGAAATGGATACATCATTTTTCAGTGACAGAAGAAAAATTAAAAGCATTCAAGGCAAATGTGTGACCCCTTTTTCAAGAACTGTGTTAGGCCTATTCTATGACAATTTATGAGCATCCTACAATAAGGGAATACAATAGTAGGCAACTTTTCACAGAGAAAGACCTTGGGGTAAAAATTCATTTGGTTTTTTTTTCCCTCTCCGAAGATGAACATTTTGCTGTTAGTCTATCAGTCATAATTCAGGAAGCATTCACAATGATGTATGTAGTTTGTAGAGCTCTTTTTCAATGGTAACCAAATGTATATCAACACAATAACAACATCAAAACACTGCTATAAACATCTCTCATCAAATCCAGTGTTTGAGATGCAAACATTAATTACCATTCAGCAAATGTGCTATGGCAACATGAAATCCTCAACAGTGATTTCAAACAAGGAAAGATCAAGTTTATCTTAACGTATGATATATACATATATATATATGTGTATATATATGTACAGTGTGATCTCTTTTTTCTAAATTTAATTAAATCTAAATTCTTACATGTGCTAATATCACTGTAGGTTGACTCCCCACTCATTAACACGCACACGATAAAAAAAAGAAATGAAAACAATTGAAAAATATATGAGCATCTGTTTAAAAGATATATAAATAAACTGTTGCGCCATTTTGTGGTGCTTGGCTGCAACAGAACAATCGATTTCCTAACATAGATTAAATGAGCATAGTATCTTTAGCGGAGAGGTGCGGCCCAAACCCACTCTACTGTAGTGTGGCAGTCACAAAGGGCTCATCATTCGTGTGTTTGTATGGACACAGCGTCAGTGCTTTGTGTCTAGGGGCGACAGTCTGTGTTGTCAACGTCGGGTAGAGTGGAGATGTTGTTTGATCATAAGGTTTTTGGATGGGAGCGGAGTGGTTACGTTGAATGTTGTTGCTGTGGTGATCAGATGATTGGGGCAGATCTGTCGTTGGTCACAGTGGGACGCAGCTTCACAGTTGCAAAAGGATTCCCTCCTCTGTACAAAAAATAAAGTCAAATAATCAGCTGAATTTATGAGTGTGTGTGTGTGTCTATGTGAATTTGTTCATGCAGAGAGATCGTTATATAAGCTCTACAAAAAAAATGGTGAGCTTAATCTGTATTTAAAGGCATAAACTGTATCGAAACTGTCTTTAACATTCAGTTACATGCCAATTAAAATATATATGGCAGAAAAATTTTATGAGCTGTAATTTCCATAATATATATCATTTTCTATCATTTTCATCAGATTTGTTTATTCACTCCACAAATACTCACTCAAGGAATGGAAGCTTTGCTGACCCGTTTACTTGTGTCACCTTTTAAGAAACAAATTGAACAGAAAATAATTTAAAAAAAAAAGGTTATTACTGTATGTTATATTTGAAGTTTAACTGCATTGCTTCTGTTTTATCTGGTATATGACCCACCCCCCCCCCCCCCCCCCCCCCCCCCCCCCCCAAATACTATGCTTATGTGGAGTCCCTATCAGACAGGTCTGATTACGCTGAAAACTAATTCAGTGCAAGAGACTTCTGTGCTACCACCTTATCAATGTCTCTGGAATCCAGCATTTCTGGAAAACCACGTCACCTTCTCTTCATGTTAAAGTCAAGACGGCACAATGTAGAAGGTTGTCACATGCTACACATGTTCATGACAGTTACAGTTACAGGAAGTGGAGAGCCATTCAGGAGACAAATGATGAGAATGAGGGTTAAAGAGCATTCCTTTGTCTAGAAGTGAAATGTATACATACACCAACACATACATTCCACATCCAACTACGCAAGTGATTATGGAAAGAAATGACCAACGGCCACACCTGTAGAACCCAATAAAGTAATAATTTCCCGATAATGTGATAAGTCCCAATAATGTAATAAAAATCCTCACTTAATCAAAAAGGTAAGAAAACCTGATAATGTAATAACTTCCCAATAATGTAATAAAATCTCTTAACCATAGAACCCAGTAATGTAACAAATTCCCAATAATGTACTGTTTTTTTTAAAAAAAATTTATTTATTTGTTTGTTTTTGGCATTGCTTACGCTCTAAAGAAAACATCCTGTCCTGTGACCACCTTGAACCCTGCAATGTGGGAAAAAGAATTGCTGAGATGTTATTTTCTAACAGTTTGCCAAAATCTCTGAAAAACAAGCTTTAATACACAGACCCAGGCTGGTGGTATAGTGGTATAATTATATATTGTATAATTATTATATACATAATAATTGTGTAGTGGTATAAAAAGTGTGGTAAGGTGGTATAATTCATCAGCAAATAAACAGCAACTGAAACTGAAGGTGGTGGTGTAACTCATGAGTTTCTGGTACTGCTATATAACCATTATATTATCATACATGATTAGTACCATTATATTATTACACATGATTATAGTATTGCCTGTTTTAAAATGACTAACTTACAAAAACAATGCATTCCCAATACATTAACACATTATTGGTGGCATGTTACTACAACACTGGCCAAGTTATTATAATATTGGGAAATTATTGCATTATTGGGTTCTACAAAAATAAGGTTAACCCAACAATGTAATAACCGTATTACATTATTGTTACAGAGATTATTACATTATTGGTTAAGAGATTTTATTACATTATTGGGAAGTTATTGCATTATAAGGTTTTATTACATTTTTGATGGAGTTAAGTCGAGGTTTTTATTACATTATTGGGAGTTATTACATTATCGGGAAATTATTACATTATTGGGTTCTGAAATACCTGAGAGAAATATTTGTAGAAGAATACACTTCTGCTTCAAAGAAACAAATTTCTACATAACCCTATTACTATCCTGGTGAGGACACTTGAACATGTACATTGAGCCCAAGTGCTAAATATGCCTTGTTAAAATGCAATACTGTCTTGCCACTAGATGGCAGTCTCTCACTGGAGTTCAGTATAATGTTTGGTGTTTTCTGAAGTTTGGTCAGAGCTCTGACCCAATCAAGCCTTCCATCTGTACACTTGTTTCAGCCAGCTGTGTTTAATCCCAGCTCTAAGCAGTGAGGCTATCTCTGCCCATGTGATCATCTTTCAGGGTGTTTCTGACTTCATTTACTGTGTTACCCAGTTGCTCACCTGTTAACACTGTCAAAGGTGCTACAGTAGTACTAGCCAATAAGTGTATTTATGTACACATAACTTAAGAGTTAAGCAGTATTATGCCATTACATGTCTTTCTTTCTTTCTTTCTTTCTTTCTTTCTTTCTACTTTTGTTCTTCTCTTTCACTTTGTCTCTCTGCCCCACTCTTCCTCCTCTTTCCTATCATTCTGACCAGGAAAAAAAATTATTTCTTTTATGACAGACTTTGACTCTAAGCATTCCTTACTCTCCGAGCCTCACCTATTCTGATAACATCATGACATCTGTGGAAAAATCCAGGTTATTTTTCCAGGTATGACTGTATCGTCACGCCCTCAGCTACATGACATGATGGCTGTTAAAAGAAGAGACCGGCCCTAGCAACTTCTGTAGTGAGGCAAAGCAAAGCGTGTATTTATGAGAATCAGCCTCTATCCTCCTTCCAATTACCATTCAGCAAAGACTCCAGCTGAGATGACTGCCATCAAATCATATACCTCCGCCCCTACATGTCACCTTCTTAATACACACGTTTGAAAATGCTACAGTTCCAACCCCTGACCTCTTGTGTTGAATAGGTGAACTGATGTAAATAGAAGCAGAGAGATGCATGCGCATTACATCTCCTCAAAATGGCATGTTTGACTGAGCTCTAGTATTCTAGGATTTGGGCCTCCCTGTGACCCAAATATTCATCAGTCTGCCCAGAGACTGTATATGACCACCTTTTTTAAGGACACAGATAACAGCATCTCTTTTACAGCACAGGAAGAGGTCACAGGTTTTTTTTTTCTTGAGAAAACCACACAATGTCCTGACTCAAACTGTTTGCTGGGAGCTGGTTTCAGGTTGATATCCGTGTGGAATTCCATCAGAAGGTTAAGCCAGGGCCGGATGTGCAGCGACAGCCGTAGCAAAGAGGGACAGAGGCTGGGGAGCTCCGGTGGATTGGGGAGCGATAAATATTTCACCGTGTCTAGACAGGAGTATTACCTTACACAGCAACTCCATTTAACGTGACTCAGGGCAAACGTCACAAATCAGATCTCCTACCACACACGCAAACACTAACACGTGTTCATTCACAAACACACAAACACACACGCACGCATGCACACACACTTACACACACACATGCACGCACGCACGCACGTACACACACATACACAAGCATGCATGCGCGCACCTCCATACACCCACCTACTCACAAAAACCATACACACACAGACACACAATAACACAGTTGTAATTTGTTACAGTGAAACAGTACTCATGTTCTTGACCACTTCTTGATGCCACATGCAATTAAAAGCCAATAAAAATGAGGTGACACATTAGACCTCATTACGTTAAAAGGTAAGCTCCTGTTAGATCATATAACACACACACACACACACACACACACAACTCTGGTTCTAAAAACACCCTAACAATAATGTGGGTTAGGACTGTGACGGCGCGTAGCTCAGGTGGGTGTTGAGTTGCCTTGTTTTCAAGGCAGCCACATAGCATGACGAGAAACTTGACATATTAGCCTCGTTAGTATCACATCAGCATGAGTTATGCATTGTGTTCATGCAATTTAAAGACAAACTTTCATTACACAGAACACCAACGCAAACATGCCATTTCTATTAGCAACTGTGATGGCTAAACAGACAGAAGCAGACTATGGGTTTGAATGCTCGCAGTTTTTTTTCTTTCATGGCTTGCATAAATGCAAAACACTACACTCACTTTATAATGGAGGAGACTGACCGTCCCAGGGTAATGAAAGCCAGTGATCGCCTGACAATACATTATTGTGAGAGAAGAACACGATTAAGAAAATATGAGCCAATAACATTTTTTTTTTAAAAAGGGGAACAGAACAAATAAACTGGAGCAGAGTTACATAACAATGACTGTTTCTTTTATGCTACCAGCACAGTAAGGTGAACACAGGTAATGCTAATTATTCTCTCTCTGTCTCTCTCTCTCTCTCTCTCTCTATCTCTCTCTCTCTCTCTTTCATTCACCCATGTGGTGTCACTGCTCTGTATAAGCAGTGAGCATTTAGCATTGTTCTGTGGGCAATCCTCTTTCGGGTGTGTCTGATCCTCTCATCCAAGCAACCACGTGGACTGTAATTATATCCCTGCTGCGTTTGAGTCCTTGTCACCTTTAATACAGCTTCATGCAATCACCACTCTACTCTGTCCATGGTGTCTCCAGGGTTTGCCCAGAAAACTTCTAAGAAGTTATATCACATAAGAACACAATGCTGTCATTTGTAATAAGATCATTTCTGCTTTAATGAAATGAACTGTGTTTATGTCTATGAACTGTGCTGGTATTTATATGAGTTTATCTTTGTCACTAAGGGACACCAGGTGTCTAGACTGTTTGTATTCAACGCTACTTCATTAACGCAAGGGGTTTCAGGTGCTGGAAGAACTTTTCAACAAAGGAACAAAATAATGAAGTTGAAATCCCATTGACCAGTCATTGGATACTGTCACAGGGGTCCTTGGATGGTACATAATGGAAAGAAAGCAAAACTACTCGTCCAAGTAAACCAACAACCAGGAAAGCACAGTGCTCAATAAAGAAAATTAAACAAACTCAACAGTTGTCTGATGTTATGTAACTAGGTGTGGTCCGATACAAGCTCTAAGGTAGAGAGTGGATGAAAAGAGAGAGACATGAAAGGAGAAGGGAGACAAACATGAATACTGACCGTGCTCTCAGGTGAGGGATTGTGGGACTGTGTTTTGGACCAGGAGCTGTTGGAGCTTCTTCTGACCGGGGAGTCACTGTAGTCAGGAGGAGGCAACAACATCAACTCATCCTCTGTGTCCTGCTGTATGAGATTGGCTACGCTCTTACTGCGCACGGGCGGATTGGCAACCACACTGCAACACAACATCACAGGGCAGTTTATAAAACAGTACACACTGAAACACACACACACACACACACATGCACACACATGCACAGACCTCAACAGACCTCACTATTCCCCAACTTTAAACTATGGATGCTGTGTGGTCACTATTTGGTGTCTGTGATATCTTTGTGTGTACATAATAGTTATTTGAAATATGTTGCTATATTATACAAATGTCAATATTTAGAAAGTGATTCCAGACGAGTTGATGTGACTCCGATGCCCAGCTGCGTGTTGCTAAGCCACGCATCTCACTGCTTGTTCCAAATCAACCCTAGCAACTGCTATAATCGTAACCACACACACAACTGAACGAGCCAACTTAGCTTCATTTGTAATTATAAATGATAATTATGATAACAATAACAGTGATAAGGCACAATTAAAAAATAATCAATTACAAAGCTTTTAATTGGAAGCAGTACAGGCTGAACTGTTAGATATAACTTCATATGAACTGCTTAGCTGGATTTCCAGTAGAATGAGATGATGAAGTGTGATGATCAGAGATCCTTTCTTTGATCAATAATGGTTGCTTATTATACAGAAATATAACCGCTCAATGGCTAATCAGAACAGTGTATTAAACAAAACAATGGAATTCTACATAGTAATCACCAACTATCTAATCCAACTATCACCTATATTATGCGTCAAATAAGTACCATTAACACATTGAGACTGAAAGATATCTGTATCCAATATGAAATTAATCTTGTTATCTAATCAATAAAAGTTAGCACACGTTCCCTGATCTCTGCTGAAGCAAATGGATCAAAGCCCTCAGAGCAAGGAGTGCAATTAAAAGTTCATTAAGTTTATAAATCACTCTAATTAGCCTTTGATTACTGGTAAACACAAGCCGATGTGTTTTCTGGGCAGAAGTATCTCAACATGACAGGTTTTGCTGTTGCCTAAAATTTCCTGTTGCTTATTAAAAATAATGATGTGTATTTGCTCATTCTTGAAGAGCCTAAGTTTAAATATCTTACTTGCCTAATTCAACAACCCAGTAAAATAACCAAGCTTACAAATCTTGTTTTTGTTTTACACTTCTGTTTTACATGTCAGTGCCTGCATCCATAGGTCTGATTTTATGAGACATTTATTTAGTTATTTATTTATGAATTTTTGTAAAAAGGGTTTGTATGTTTGTGTGTGTGTGTGTGTGTGTGTGTGCGTGTGCGTGTCTCATTACCTGTTACTTCCAGCAGGCTCTACATATGCACGACAGTATGATGATGGAAACCATCCTCTCCTGTATAAAGCAGAGAGAAAAGAAGAAAGCGAGAGAGAGAGAGAGAGAGAGAGAGAGAGAGAGAGAGAGAGAGAGAGAGAGCAGTGTTAAAATTTACCTTTAGCTTTTCTAAATAACAAAGGAAAAGGCATTTTAGAAGCAATTTCAGCATGCAGAACGCCACTGCATCTTTTCTTCAAAACCAATTATAATTTAGTTAGTACGCCTTTTTGTGTCCTTTTTCAGCCTGGAGTACTTTGACGTAAAATGGGATGACATAGATAATGAAAATAATGGGCCTCCGTATGTGAAGCATCTACATCTCAAGTAATTGAAAATACTGAGATGCAGCTCCAATCATCTCTTTAGTATTAGGCAAAGAGCCAAGTTTTAAACTTTTTTCTAACGCACAATAGCACTTCACTGTGAGAACTCCTCCTAATGACAACAGCAGCGTTCTGTACTGTTACAGTGTGTTTAAATGGACAAAAAAAAAAAGTTTTGAAACACAATACCACCAGTCCTAATCTTTCTGATTTTCTAAAACAGAGGCTCTGATCGGAGCTGAAGCCCTAGACTCCTTATCTATGTTATGTCTACACTTCAGTACAAATCCTTTACTCAATAAGAAATGATTGACATAATGAACTCTTTTCATTTCAACATAGTTTGCTTGTCCAAAGTAAAGAAATGTTAATGTTTGAGAAAAGGTGTGATTGTTTGCTGTGTTCAGTCTCCTGTGAAAGAACCGTGTGTGACGTAGGCTCTTCTTCTTGGTCTTAACACTTTCTATGGTCGAGTGAAGTTTCAGTCTCATGGGAGAAAAAAACCCATTATTACAGTCTATTGCAAAGACATTGATAGAGAAAAGAATGTTTGATTAATAAGACCAGCTGATGAGTCTGTGACTGTCTTTAAATAGAAACACTCAATCTAATGGAAACATTTCACACAGCACTGGCACTTTTGCCATATTGCAGTGTTCATGGGTTGCTAGGAGACTAACATGATGTTCGTTTTAAACGTGTGAGATATGAAAATGCATTCCTGTTCATGAGTTTTAAGAACTGTAAAATAAAAATATAAAACATAATGAGGGCCACGTTAGAGCTGTCATTGTTTAGGAATTAGTTTATTCCTCTTACTAAATATAATTCTAAAAATGGCAATTTTCTAATGAAAGGAAAGCGAAAACAGTAGTTGCATTGTTTTGTTAAAAGACATTATAACTGGTCTCATTAAAACACACCCCTTCCTGCTTCTGCCGTCTGGCCAAGATTTCCATTGAATGCGATGAAAACAAAAAACAGTGTAAATATTTTGGCAGGGCAGTTGAGGCAGCCCTGCTCATATCTCTCCTGCTTAATCCGGTTAGTCTGATTCCAGCTGCTCTCTGACTGAGTCTCTTCCTCCACTTTGTGCCACAATGACATTTCACAGGCATCTGCTCCGTATCTTAAAAGCACCAAGTTAAATAAACCCAGCATGAAGAGACCAAACATCCACAATAAGCAGTTTGGAAAGAAGGCTGGATGTTTGCGTACATACTGAAATCAATTGATAGCCACCACGGTGACGCTTTGACAATACGTGTTCAGAATCTCAGGTAAGTCAACATCTGACGGTCTCTGTAGGCAAATAAAATCTAGTAAAACAAGATCACTATCTCTGTGAATCTCATTCTAGAGAAATGTGTTGAGAGCGGTTCAATTCAAGTGAAAATGGTAACTAAAACAGGAGCAATGAAGAAATTACAAGGTACAATACTAAAGAATTCTCTCTTTGTCTTGACTTTCAAAAGAATGTCTTGCATTCTCGAAATTCAAAAGTGAATGTGTGGTAATCATGTTATTAGACCTCAGAGGTCATCATGTGTGAAGCGACTTACTGCCTGGTCTTCTCCAGTTCTCCATACAGCCAACCGTCTCTCTCGTCTGGGATGAGCAGTGTGATGATGTCACCCTCATCAAAGCTCAGCAGTGTGTCGTTGTTTCCTGATTTGTGTGGGAAAATGGTGCGGACACGTGGTCTCTTCATGATGTGGTTGAGTCCAGAGGCCATAGACACAGACCTGGCCAGGCTGTTTTCCTCATTACTGTAATCTGACGATGAGATAAAGAGCAGGACACAAGGTTAGCGTTGTGAACGCTTATGAATGCTCAACAGTGATCACCAAAACCTTTTGTTGGCTTTGTGCTTGCAACTGTGCAATGGTAGATGAGTGATCTGTTCAGCGGTAAAGCTAGCAACCGCAGTATAGTAGTTATGGAACGCATTATGGAACATTTGTTTCATATTGCTAAGCAACATCTCCTGCCTTGCCAACACAATGATACCAAAGCTTGTCTCTCTGCCCATATGGCTTTTAGATAAGTGAGACAACACCGGGGGGCATACCTGGCACACGCTGTTGTTTGGGTGTCTCTGGGGTAAACATATTGGCCAATGGGCTTGGTTTAGCCTGCAGGGGGGGTGCTGGCGGTGGTATCATTACATCAGAGTTGTTCTGCATGGGAGAAAAGAAGGACCTCATAAACATGTGTCTGGCAGTGATGTGAATTTCCACTGTCATGGCATGAGAGGAGCAATAAGACAATGAAATGGAGCTGTGATACATGTTAGTGCTCCCATTAACAACCACCATTAGCTGCATTAGCGCATGTTGCACACAGGCATAATTACCATAGTCTTCATGCCTATTCTCAAGTTTTTCACTTGTGAACTGGCACATTTGACTAAATGAATTAACAGCTTGGTTTTCAGACGAAGAGCTTGATGCTCTTTCTTTTTTTTTTAGAATGGGACCAATATCAAAGAGAAGATAAAGCTCAAAACACAGATGTTCCCGTGGCTTTGGCTAGCCTGTGCCAATGCATATTCTGGTAGTGTGGCGCACCCTGCTGTGACGTGACGAGGCTGGAGAGTCCTGGGGTGTGACGGACACAGGTGTACGCAGGCCCTCAATCATCGACATCACACTGTCCGGAACATTGGTGGCATCACTGCATTTGTCCTGCCAGCTGGGCAGCTTCTCACACAAAATGTCTTTGGCCTATGCACAAAGCAATGTGGGATGAGAAAAAGAAGAAAGTTAAGGGATTTTTACAGACATTTATTTATTTATTTATTTTCTGCTGAGATTTCACTGTACTGTTATGTACTTTTCATAGAGAGAGCTAGATTTTCAGAAGTTTTCAGCAAATATTAAGGTTGTACTTTGGGCAAAACCATCGGCGAATCCAAAGTTTGGTTAATATATTTGTCTAACACCTGTTTGACTGTGTTGCGGATTTTCCTATATTTATACAAGCTTAAAGTCTAAGTGCTTTACCTTCAGACATGATTTTTACTCCTGTGGAGTACAGAGAGCTTGAGTTCTTAGAACCTCATAGCTAATTTATTGTCTTGTTGTTGATTAACATTCATTTTTTAATATACCCAAATACTTTTGACAATTGACACCTTCAAGGAAGTGGAGGTAGTCCTTGCAGATGTATTTAAAAAGTTTCTACACTTGCACACATGGTTTTCCCCAGTGTGATGTGCTCGCCAACCCGAATAAAACCTTTATTACAATTTCAAAGAACAGTTTAAAGTAGCTGTAAGCAATCCTCATACCTCCTATGGAAACACAACCAGCTCAGCTAATTAAGGTCCTGAGACACTTCTAAATAAAATATTCGCTTGTGCTAGAAAAGGAGTGGAACAACAACAAGTCTAAACACTGTCTGAGTTTAATCATATGCGTGCTTGTGTTGTATGTATGAGATTAACTACCTTTTCATGAAAGGTGGCCATCCGGTAGGAGAAGGCGCAGTGTTTGTCCACCAGGAAGCAAAACCTCCTCTTTTCTTCCAACAGGGCTTCCTTACAACCATCAGCGATGAACCTCTGCATCTCCATCTGACGGTGAGTGAGTGTCTCTAGATACTACCGCCCCACCCCCCCACAGCAAAAAAACCAAAAAAACAAAACACACACACACACACACACACACATTCTTATCAGTTTTTCACACAGGCAATCATAGCGTCTCTTCGTCGTCCTTCCATTGTCAAGACATCAAATGTTTTCTTTTTTTTTTAAATGCCTACAAGCCTCCACCATAAAAGCATTGAGAAAGACAGAACAAGCAGTCAGACGGTCTGATTTTAAACACGATGAGAGAAAATACGACAATAGACTCCTGAGGCAGAGGTGACAGTGCAAGGTCAGCCAACAGTCTCACCCTTATCTTATTTTTCAGATGGTTCACCTATTGACAACACACAACAATGAAAACTTAAAATGAGTCTATGGACAGCGCTCAGCGACTGCGGAATGACTGTAGAATGCCCTAGGCTGAGCATTTAGGGATTTGTCTTTTAATGAGATTTGCAAAGCAAGCAAAGCAAAAAAGTTGGTATTGCAAACAGCTCAGGCATATTTCATCAAACTACACTAGCGTGCTTATCTGACTGTGGAATTCTGTGGAGTTTTTTTTTTTGTTGTTGTTTTTTTTTTAAACTGATTTACGACATAGTTTGCCTGAGATCACTGAGATGTTGAATCCAGCGTTGCTCGCAATCACATTTTGCAAAACATGGACAAAGAACATTACACAAAATCATTGTTGAGTGACATCTAAAAATATTCCACGAGCGAGGAAGGTTCCAGGCTGCACATTGTGTCATTCATACAGATGACAGATGTATTAACAATCTAACAAAAGGCGTTTCTGGGGTGTGTATATCCAAATACGAAAAATCTCTTGAGTTACGCAATTCACAAACTGACATAATGTGTCCATTTTCTGTTGAGTTTGATCATCTTATCTCGTCTTAGCAGACTACAGAGGGACTTAACTGAGGGATAAAAGAGTGTAGCCCTTTCTCTTCTTCCCTCCCTCTGTTCCCTCGATTCCCTCCCCCTCTCTTTTCATGGGTTGTCATGGCAAACGTGGTGTGGTGTCATGAAAGCGGCGGTCAGTGGCTGTGGCTTTTCCCTGAGGTTTCAGTTTCACCATGTGCTCCCTCTCTCTCTCTCTCTCTCTCTCTCTCTCCCTCTATCCCTCTGTCTCTCCCCTCAGTGGCGACCTGTGCTGTTCACCTCTCCTCTCCACCCCTCCTCCCTTAACCACCCGCTGTGACTCTTCTCTCCAGACCGGTGTGACTGGATCAAACAATATGACTCAAACTGCTTCGTGCCTTTACCAACCATGAAACTGTGTACCTGACTTTGTATTTCTACATTTCTGCTGCAGGTCCACCCTTCAGTTTCCAATTCACTGTACCTGGAAAACTTGGATAACAGAATCAAACCTGAAGTACTTATCCTTTGCTTATTTCCTTAAGTGCACAAAAGTGCTTCTCACAAGTTCAGTCTAGACAATGCCCTTGCTAAAACTGCTGGATCACATTTAAACTTGTAATGTAATCATCACATGGCACTCGTGCCTGAATTTCCGCTCTGTATGAACCTCTCAGACTGACTGAGTGACAGGAGACAAATTAGCAATGCTTCTGTTAGTCTCTGTGCACAGGTACTGTGTATAAATGGCATGCTACAACAATGGGTCTGGGTGGTGCAGGAAGGGTCAGAGTACCGGGCATTGCCTGAGGCAGCCTGTCTGTCTGGTACTGAGCTGATGAGGAACCAGAACTCCAGTTCTGGCTTTCTTTATTCGCTTCCTCCTTTAAACACCGGGCTACTCCGGTTAAGCTGCTTTCACAGGGGCCCAAATCATTTGTGTTCAAACAGAGCCCGTTTGAACAGACAACCTCAGATGAACCCTCCTTGTCAAGGTCTGTGGAGAGTGTAACCTGAGTGTTTGTGAGTGGGAAAAGGGTCACGCTGAACACACGCACATATTCAGCACATGAGCACTCCTAAGACCCTCAGGTTAGTGGTTGTCTCTAGTAAACAGGTGACACACACACACACACACACACACACACACACACACGGTTTGGCTGGCTGTGTTAATATTAGGTTTAGCATCATTCATACTCTGCGTGCTGTGCTTTAAACTATGTTTATATCTCTCTACAGAGACAACTCATAGTACAACCAGCCATCTAAAACCCCTGTGATAAGTGCTCAAGAAGATATGCGCGGGCGAACGGGCGTGAAAACATTCTTCCTGTTTGTCATCACGAATCTATCAATGGTAAAGCCTGTTGCTATGGACACCTAAATTTAGCCCAGTGGAAAAAGGTAAGAGAGAGAGAGAGAGATAGAGAGAGAGAGAGAGAGAGAGAGGACGTCAGACCCGGAAATGAAAGGGAATGTTAATGTTAGGTTAATATGCATGAGTACTCTTGAAAGCTTTGGAAGTGTCAGGAAAGAGGAAGTGTCTATTTACTTGAGTTATCGATGATTTTAACCTGACACTGACACTGTAGATACTGGACCTTTGTTTAGAATGTAGAGTGTTTGTTTAGAGGGGCCTGAGAGGCAGCTGTAGGAACGCTAAAATTGACACATCCAACAGTCAAAGTGACCTCAGTCAAATTTAACCATGTTTTCTGTTATCCCCCATGTCTTCACTGTAGGATTTGAATCATCCTTATAAAACTGTCCATATGAAGGAAAGAGGCTTAATGCCACAGCCCATTGTTTACCACTGAAGAGATGAAACAAAAGATTGAATGTTTAAAGCTTATCGAATCAACAATGTCCTTTGATCTTTGTTTGAAAATTACATTCTCAGATATCTAAAGTCTGTTCTCTTTGATTATCAGAGACATCTTTGAGACAAGGAATAATCTCCCAGAGAGGGTGAGAGAGAGAAAGAGAGCAGGAGGGGGAAAAAAACAGAAAAAAACAGAATATTATGTAAGTTAGGCCATGTGGAGGCAGACGGAGAGATGTGTTTAATCTTTGTGGGTGACCCTGTTGATTGTTTTAACTGTCAGAAATCAGGACTTGTAGGAAGTGTCTAAAAGCTATAAAATGTAGATATAAGACATAAAATGCAGTGTTTTTCCATAAACCACAATTTGTATTTCTGATTTTCAGCTGGCCATTCAAATAAGCTGAAGAATATGCTAATTTACAGCAATAATCTAAAAATAGCAGTCAGATAATAGTCTGTAATGCTGACAGTTGACAGTGAATCAAATCATTCATCCTCCTGGATCATTAAAGTATGTAGGCATATACGGCTATGCATGCGTGTATGTGTGTGTGTGTGTGTGTGTGTGTGTGTTTGTTTCTGTGTGTGGGTGAGAAAGACTTTGTCTCTCATGTTAAATTCCAGGAATTCATGAGCACACCTCATTACAGGCTCTATATCCACTGTTGCAAAGAGACACAAAGTGTGTGTGTGCGCGTGTGTGCGCATGTGTGTGTGTGTGTGTGTGTGTTTGTGTGTCTGTACAGGTAGGCCCTCACCTCATTTTCTTTACTCTCATATTTATAGGCATTCTTGCCCTGGCTTTTCCGTCTCAGCTTCTTCAGTTCAGACTGGGACTTCTCCAAGGAGTCTTGTTTAATTTTGTGTTCTGTCTGATACCTCTTAAACGTGGCCTGTGAATCACACAGCAGTCCATGAGTGGTTTGGTTCTTTACCATCTTTACCAGCATTCAGGTGTGGCAGACTACAGACACACTACAGAGGAGACATGTTACATTGTACTGATCAAAGTTATGTGAGATGTGTTCTGTACTTTCGGGCAGGATGACCACTATGATTTGAAGGGACAGCAGAGAGACTGGTGTCTGGGGAAATGCAACAAGATCAACAGCAATAGAACTGTCATGTTCCAGTTCCAAGTACCACAACACAATTCTCAGGATGTTTCTCTGCGGGTTACAGAGGTACTGTTTACGTGAAATTACAGCAGTGGTCCATGGAGTGTTCTCAGAAAAAAAAAAAAAAAACATCCCCAAAATGCTCACCGTCATGTATTTCACGTCCATCTCTGTTTTCCGTTCCAGCTCTGCAATAATTTCTCTATGGAACCTTTTAAACTGGAGAGAGAGAGAGAGAGAGAGAGAGAGATGTAGAGACATAGAGACAGAAAGAGAAAGAGTGTGTTAAGCTTTTTGACTCTGACGGCATGGCGTGCGCACACGTACACATACACACACACACACACACACACACACACACACACACACACACACACACACACACACACACAGACACACACAGAACAGAGTAAAAATAGACCAAACTGAAGTGTGGCAGGCTTTTGAAGATGTTGGCCTTGGGAAGGGAAGTTGTGTAAGTCTGGGAGTTTGGGTGTCTCTGTGATATGAGTTGGCGAGGCACAGATGAGTCAGACTTAGAATGGAGGGATGCCCACAGCCTTGCCACCCCCTCTGCACCCCCCCCCCCCCCAAGTCACATTAATGAGTGCGGGAGCTTACATGAGTGCAGACTTTACTGTGGAAACACAAAGTGGTGCCCACCTCTCTCTCTCTCTCTTTCTCTCTCTCCTCCTTCATCTCTCCCACTCTCTTTGTCTTTGTCAGAGGAAAAGTTCTCACTCTTTCTCCACCCTCCCATCTCGCTCATCTCTTCACTCAAAGAAAGCCAGCATTTTATGTTTGTCTTTTCATTCATTCATTCATTCATTCATTCATTCTTTTTTTTTACAGGCAGTTCATTGACAATATTACTCTGGCTTCAACCTGCTCACATTCCACATTAGGAAAGACAGACAGAGCAGACAGGATAGTTTGGTCTAGGGTACCTCTCTCTGTGTTTGCGATGGGGTGTAGTTTTATTCTGGTCGAGTGACTATTTTTGTCACCTACCCAAAGTGACATCTTTACCATACGCACTGCAAGGATCTAAGACACATTAACTGGGAAATAGGGTAAACTGTGATAACTGGCTTTATTTTACCAGTGAGCAGCAGTTACTAAACTACACTGAGATCACCCATAGAAGCAGAGACAGAGGATAAAACTGAAATATATTCAGTAAATACCTACTGTAAGATACGGGTCTTCTAACAAAAGTGAAACTTTTGTCGTACTGTGATTTTTACAAGTCTTATCTAACGATAGCCCTGAGCATTCCATCAAAAGATCTTTAACAAAGCGATTTTTTGACCGAAAGTTCAGCTCCAACATCAAAAGACTTGCAAATATCTCCGAGTGAGGCAATTTTTCTGTCCTTACATCTATTAATCACTTTGAAGTACCTAAGTCCAACTTTGATACTGGATGCAAGACGAGGTTCCTCAACTATGAGGCGTAGGACTGAAAGTTCTGGAAACCACACTTCTATTCCTTTGTAATAACATTTTTTTTTTTTTTTTACCAGCTTCACAGATTTCATTTTTGTAATTACATGAGAAGGTAAAACTGTTTAGCATACAGGACAAGATGAGATGTTCAACAAAAGCTAGGTATGGACATTTATCCTGGTTTCTGTGTGTGGGTGCAAAAGCTGTGCGTTTAGCCTACAATGACAATGACAATGTGACTCTTTTGTTTTAGTGATGATAAAAATGTATCATTCATCAAAACCGTCCCTGGAATGTTATAAGAGATATTACAACATTTTTGTTTTGCATCATCAGACCTGTGAATGCCACTCACAGAACGGTTAAACTACACATGGAGATTTAAATAAAATACTGTTACGTTGTCTTGTACCATATTTGTACAGCTTTTCAGCATGGTACAGATCTCATCCATAGAATTGACTCATTTCAGTTGCAGATACGTCCAATGGATATTCCCTAGAACCCAGTACTGTACTGCTTTATTTTATTTTCTAATGAGTATTTCTTCCCTTTTGTGTGGCCAGAAACAAATATGTGCTAAATCTCATGATATAATGATATAATCATGTGATATAAGGCATTGTAATAAGAGAGCTGTGGAGCTGAAGCTGAAGACGTGGCCGGAGGGATAAAGGCTTTGAGTAAGCACGCTGCATGTGTGTGTGTGTGTGTGTGTGTTACATTAGCGTGCATGAGTGTGTCATCAGTTGGAGCCTCAGGTGTTTTGTCGAGCTTGTTGGAACCTGTTCTGCTAACTGATACAAACTAACCAAGCAGGTGCGCTTTTTCTTCCACCTGTTTTTGTTTACTCTGTTAAGCTTTTTTTTTTTTTTCTTTTTTTTTTTTCGGGAGTCAGGCAATCAGTGGGCCTTAATGAAAGGCACATCAACAGAGTACACAGATGAGAGATCTGAACAATAATGCACTGTGTGTGTGTGTGTGTGTGTGTGTGTGTGTGTGTATGCTTTGAGGAAATACAGCGATACGTGGGGAATCACATAAACACATACTACTGAAACTATGCAAACACAATCACATACACGTACAACTGGTGAGACACAAGACAAACACTATCTCCTATCACAAACACGCACGCACACACACAGGGACAGACATAGACATTGAGGAAACTACTCACATTTTCTTCCAGCTCTAGGTGAACCTTCCTGTGCATTTCTGAAATCTCTATCAGCACAACACCTGTGGAAAAACACACACACACACAGAAAGAGAGAGAGAGAGAGTCAGTCATCAGTCTACATAGAAAACCACAGACTGACTCAAAAGCATGAACTGTATTCAGCCACATAATCTGAAAGACTGCCCAGATCCCTCCGCTCACAGGAGAGAGCTCCCCAGAGGGAAGGGGGCAGTAATTAAAAACGAGCTCTATCAGCATGGACCCAGTCCTGATATTCCTCTCAGCATGTGTTCCTCCATTGTAATCAAATGGGGATTAAAAGGCAATAATACAAAACCTACTGCAAAAAAATTATTACAACATTTTATATAAAGGACCACCCACCATGTACTTAGTCAACAGTTATTTGTGATGGGTGATTAAACATGCACTGGGAACAAGAAAGAAAAACAACAACAACATATGAGTGTTGGTCACAAAGGCTGAAACCGTGAGTGGAACATTTGGTTCTCTAAATTTCTCAGAAGTCTGTAGGTACAATTACCATTCCCTGATTTCATTTTTGCTTTGGTGTTCAGAGAGTTAGGGAAGAAAGAAGTGTGTTTTCCATTCAAACAAGAGATAAGAAAAAACAGATCTCCCTCCACTAGCCTGGAGAACTCTATCACTCCATTCAGTTTCTAAAGCAAGAGTTTCTGTGAGAGCACATTGTCTCTCAGTGCTGTGCAGTTATTGTAACCTTAAGCATTGCAGCAAATCATTTCTGTTGATTTAAGTGAATAAAATAAGGTTGAGTTGCATGAATTGGGTGTATTCATCCATCTTTTGGGGAATGGACATTTCCAGTTAACTAAAACTGAACTAAACTGGACTGAACAAAACTCTAAAGTGTTTGATATAACAGTGTGTACAGTTCAGTAGGAGCCAGTTGAATTTATCACATGATATGCAAAACACACATGAGAAAAACAAACTTAAACAAAGAAATGAACAGTCATGCTGAGTAAGGCAGTGCCACAGTCATCATCAGAGAAGCGGACCTGGGCTGGCTCTCTCTACACAAGCATCGGTCACAGCGGTCCATAGGCCACATCAACAAAACAGTTGGGAGTTGTTGTTAGTTCTCTCCCAAGTCGGCTGACTGATCACACGTTTGGACTCTTGTCTTTGTGTAAATATCCGGACAGCTGCTGCGTCTTGGGTAAGACACACTTAATTGAGGCACGTGTCTTAAAGATGTATGTGTGAAAGAGATTTATAGATAGCAGGACAATACGGAGTCACAAGGAGGGAAAAAATAAGGTGTAATCTGCAAAGCTCTGGAATACCACTGGCAAGGAAGTCTACAGAGGAAAAAAAAACAAAAAACAACTACTGGCCCTACTTTTGTGCTTTTGTTTCTTGCTCATAAACTTTGCACTTATCTTGTTTTAAGTTTCAGTTATAAAAAAATGCCATGTAAATGAACACTGTTTGAAACAACTTACCATATTTTTTTTTTTCCCAGTGTGTGGCAAATTTGTGACACAGACAACTAATATAGGTCACCGTAAAGTGCAGGCATTGTATTGAAAATTGAATAAAGCCAAATTCAGCTGCACTCTCAGAAAAATGTTCCAACTCAGAGAATCTCATTCTAGAAGGAACCACTCATTTAGTTCTTCATTACAGTTTAGCACAACACCGTCCTCCCGTTATTACGTCTGTACTAGGAGCGAAGCAGTGAGTGCAAGAGGTTTTCCATTAGTGGATTCTGATCAAAGGAACAGTAGGTGATAGACAGAAAGTTCCACTGCTTGGCACAAAAAAGCACATACAACACACTGCAGCAGAACTACTACAGTAGCATAAATAGAACAAAACAGGGAACAATCGGTGTACAGTGACAATAGGAAGATCCAACGCTTCTGTGTTCTCAGTGTCAGTAACAGCCGCTTAAAACAACAACAATGAGAATTCCAGTAGAGAAGTCACTCGTGTCTCACTGATGAATAAAGCCAAGGCCATTCAACCTCACTTTTTCTGGACTGTTTCACCAGCACCTTTAGACTCGATAAGACATAAGACCTGTAATGGTGGTGGGGGGGGGGGGGGTGGGGGGGTTATTATTGTTTTATTATTTAAGCAACATATGGACACCTACAGGATCGCCCGAGGACTGGATTTAAAATATCAACCTTTGCTTTCATTTGGAGCCTCTCATTTTACCAAAGACTAGAAACAAAATTTGGATAATGTTGTCTATACCTCTTACAGCGAGGACCGACTCAGCTCGCCTTTGCCAGACAAAGCACTGAGAGCAGAGAGCAATGTTAGGGACAGTTTTAAAAAGCAGATGCATCAGCCTATATATCCACTGCATGTATATTTTGACTGCGTTCCAGTGACCGGCCCGCAAAGTGCAGTTCAAACAACACAGCAAAGTCTAAAGGTCAACCGAATATCCCAGTAAAAGCTTTCTTTGTAGAGAGAAAGGGAGGGAAGGCTGGTCGACTGCCCCCTTCACTTTTCACTGCCTCACAAATCAACCAAGGGGTGTGGACTCACGCTGAGGGCACATTGTGTAAATGGGAGAGAGAGCTGCTAAAAAAAGATCCATCGCTCCTTCCTCCTGGCCTTTTAAAGTTAAAAATAAATAGTCCCTTTCAATAGAGACGAATCAAAGGAATGTTTTTACATAATAATTGTGACTGAATTGTGCTCAGAATTCTGTTCTGTGCTACCAGAGGATGTGGACCAATGTTTAGTGCGTCAAGTTTGATTTAAGTATACTCTTGATTAAACAATGGAATAGGCTGACCCTGTGGTTGTAGGTTAGAGAACTGTTGGATAATTTAATTATTTGGCTTGACATTGAGATACAGACTACTGTATGAGGCTTTTAAAAAAGCATTAAAAAAAAAAAGCTCTCAGTTGCCTGACGTCACATTCTGTCACTTTCTGAGGAAAAAAAAGTTTCTGAGGTAACAAAAAGGTAAAGGGTATCAAATGCTGAACCAAAAATAAGTTGATTAGAAGTGATCTCACTTGTCAGACAAGCTAGAACATTTGCACTCAAACTGTGTGGTTTGACCTGCTTTGTTTATTCACCATGTCCAAGATACAAACACGTCTCCTAGCAACCAGTATGATTAATGGAGCCACATGAAGACAGGGCGAAGAAACTGTAATATTAGTTTTGCTGTGTAACTAAACAAATGAAAGTAAGCAAGAACATACAGGTGTACAATCTGCTCTTACTAGTAAATGTGTTTTTTATGGATTTATGGATAATATTGATTATGAAGCAAAAGGTTGTGTAGCATGAAGGGTACATACTGTAATTTTCAAACTGGCATAGGAATGCATGGCTGAAAACTGGTTTAACAAACCAGGTGTCCAAATTATGTTTCAATATAACATAATTACACTATCATTATTATACTACAGACATGAACACAACTGGAATAAACTTTTCTCCTAGATAAACAGTCCTCACATGATGCCTGAATATGCAAATACTATGAAAACCAACAAGCAAAGCCTTTGAATTCAGTGCTAGCACAACACAGAGGGAGCACTGGGTATACTGGACTTTCACAGTTCATCCTACCTTGCATTGCAAATAACCAACAGATAATGTGATTGCTCCAAAGGCACTGAAACAAGCCAGTGTGCATCCACTGTTTGATGCTTTAATCGTCCAAATATGGACCGATTTTGTCATGGCGGAAATAAAAAGACACCATTATACCGCTCTGGGAAAAGTGGAAAAATCTGGGGTATAGTCACTCCAGGAAAAGACATAACACAAATAATTACTATTTCTGCTCCACTTCCATCTCGAGCTCTGTTGCTCATGGGTTGGCTTTGCAGAATGTGCTAAAAAAAAAAAAAAAAAAAAAAACTGAACAGGTGCATGCTAGGTCATCTACATTCCTCTTTTTCTCACTGGTCATCTCTTATAGCCCAGCTTAGTTTCTTCCTGAGCTACAAAGGGACGGGTTAGTTATTGACTTGTACGGTTGTCTCTGTAATAATCGGAGTAAATACACTGTAGCAATCATGGTGCTTATGATTTGTCATATTTCTAGGATTGTTTTTCTGACATGCCAATCTCTTATCAGACTTATCCTTCTCCTGCTCATGTCTCTGCTGACCGCCCTTGACCGAAATCCAGGCAATTGAGGATTATAAAACACTGGGCCACAACAGGTGATAACAACATGTTTTGAATTGTATTTACAGAAATAAATTCCAAAACCATGATAACTGTTGACTGAAATATGGCCCAGCGCTATCAGAGAGGCTGGAGTGGAGACAGTGATCCGAGAATGGAGGTTTTGCCTGAACATGTATCAAAAGTCACTCTTCAGTCAGAAAAGGGGGTGTGAGAGGCACCCAGTGTGTGAGCAGACAGATATTTGAGATATCAGACTGTCTGATGCCCTGTCGCTCTGCAAACTCCCACACATATGTCGTCTCTCTCTCTCTCTCGCGCTCCGCACACAAATGCAATCCCACAACTACCAGGTGCAGGTGCAACTCGCAGAGGGCTAAAGAGAGTTTGATTATGCAAAATGTACCTGGAAGTCATTGTAAAGGAAAAGGGAACAGCACAGTGACAGCACAGATCAGGTACACACCGGTGCCAAATCAACAGAGCAGCACGGAAACGGTCAGTGCCCCCTCCCTTGTACAAACTGGATTAACACCATATTAATCCACTTATATCCAATTCATCAATAGATAAGGTTCTGAATGTGATCTGTCTACCTTTTCAGGGCTATTATGAATGCCTTTACAACACATCTAGATGCGAAATTAGAGATAACTGTGTTGCTGGTAGACACAAGATGCCGTAAATAGCACTGTGTGCCTTGGACTCTTCTCATATATCAACTGAGAAATAACACTGTGAACAGGAAATTAACACTGTGAACAGGAGACAAACTGTAGTTACAGGGAAATTCTGATGTGCGAAATGTGCTATTTAATCCAGGTCTAGTCATTAGACAATCGACATACAACAGGAGAGCATTCCAACAGAATATAAAAGTAAAAATCATATAAAATGACAAATGGCTAAAAAAAAAAAAGAAAAAAAAAAAGAAAAGAAAAAGAAAAACAACTGCCGACTGCCGCACAACATTATGTGGGTCTCTGAACAGCTGATCAGGACAACAGTGTTAGGTGTTCCCTGTCGCTCTGCATCATGGGGAAAAAAAGACTACACAAATAGTTGGGGAGAGTAAATGATAAGAGGTGAGGTTTGACAGAACATGTCCTGGGGTGAAGAATGAAAGGGCTTTCCGTGAGCGTGACATTTGAACCCCAAAGAGAAGGCGGGGGTTTGCAGGTGTGTCAATCTGACGATGACTCTCAAGAGTATCATGTGTCAGCTAAGTTGTGTCAGCTGAGCTCCAGTTTCAGTGTACAAGAACAGTAAACTCAAGATGTTCCACTGGTAGAGGTAGAGAGAGAGAGAGAGAGAGAGAGAGAGAGAGAGGGCAGTGACACGAGGCATAAAAGTTACTATTCAGAGGTTATCTTGCCTTGCAGGGGGCAAGTTTCTGTGCTTATCACAGACCATTAAGAGGATCACTGTGCTTTCAAGCCCCGCTCTGTATCCAAAGGTTATTGCCCACATGTCAAAAGGTCAGGGACAGTACAAAAGGCTGTGAGGCCTGAGGTGCAGACAGAGAAGACCTCAGAGAAAGAGGGCATTTAATCAAACTTTAACAGAGGGCATTTTCAATTGTTCAACTTTGGTGAGTGACCATGTGATCAAGATTCAAACGCTGAATTCCATTTTCTTAAGGGTCTTCTAGATTTTTGGTGGATTGTGTCAATTTGAAGACACATGAAGTTGCTCCATTATGCAGATGTTCTACTTTGATTGGCTATATATAGTACATTTCAGTGCAAATATCACTCAATTTGAATCTGAGCATCTGCTTTCTTATTTCTACCTAGTTCCTCATGACAGGTGTATGAACCATGTCTTTGAATTTGAGCTGACACAATCAGTGGCTATGGGATAGATAAGAATCTCTTCTGAGACATACCACATATAAACAGCTGTATTTTCACACACTGTGCTTAGTGAACAAGCTTCATTAGATCAGATTAAAGTGTTTACAGAAACTTTGACATGCGCAGCAAGCTGTTCACATCAGCATTTCTCAACGCACCAGTTACTGTGCTCACTGATTAAATCCCAGCCGATTAATCAAAGAGGCCTACAGAAAACCAATCCAGCCTGCACACAGTGTGATCTACCAGCTGGGTATTCTGGCCTTATCTACACACACTCACACACTCACACACACACACACACACACACACACACACAGACACATACACACACACACGCACACACAAACACACATTCATTTACATTGTGATTACACTGGCTAGCAATCAAGTGAGGCTTCTCCTCAGTAGAAATGTTCTGACCTTACATCATCCCACCTAGACTAAGATAAAGATGTTGGAGAGACCAGAACAGAGCACTCGTTGTGTATTTTTCTATAGCTGTTCACAGTCAAACTGACAAAATCCATATTGGTTTGGCAGAAGAGAATAATATAACGTAGACTGGCTGTCTGTTCCTTCTTTTGAGAGAACGTTTAAGTGTCAGGTCTCAGTGTGCGAGCAGATGAAGCTGTCTGTATGGTTCTATCAGACGGAGAGGGAGAACAGCGGGAGAGCTCAGACACACAGGCCTGATAACTGTGTGCTGTAAATGAAACTTTCAGCCTCAGGGAACAGGAGCAGCTGTGCCACTCAAAAAAAACCCAAACAACAAACAGATACCGACAACTCCTTCACCACACAAAAGCGTTTAGCTGGCAGAGTCTGGCATATACAAGGTTATATACAAGGTTTTTAACAGGGCATGATAAATACAACATGAAGTGAGTTAGGGAGCAATACAGATAATACAGAATGTCTGGTCTCATATGAATATCCATCAAGTTCCTCAAAGGAAATAGCGCATATAAAGACACACAAAGTTACCCAAAGAGAGTTACAAAAGAAGCTTTCTTTCTAATATTGTGGTCAATAAAGGCAATTCTGAACTTAGAATAGACACAGGAGTCTGCTGTAAAACAGTTTTGCCATTTGGTAATCAACAGAATAAAAAAAAAAACCTTTAAAAATGATTGGCTAGTGCTGTGACTGCTCCCCTCCAGATTTTGCAAATACTGTCAGAACACCACAATCACTTGGAATTTTTCAACTATATCTCACATAAATTAATGATTGTCTAAGCTACATTTTAAAGCTGGGTTTGAAAATGAATCCCATAGTGGGACAGACCAACCACTGGACACAAAGTTTAAGATGGAGAAAAAGCTTGAGACTCACCAAGCTCCCTGGACACAGGAGAAACAGCCGCATTCTCTCCAATCTTAGACACCGCATCAAAATACAATTTCCCTGCCAGGGTCATCGCTGAAAAAGAGTAGATGAAAGGATCCGTAACACAGCGATGTCATTTTTGAAACTTAAGAGTTGTTTCTTTAAGATTTGCTATGCGTTTTCCTCATGGAGAACCAGTCTTCCTGGGAACCTTTTTTTAGGACTTGGCAAAGTTTCTCTGTCATGTAGTAGAAAGTTATACAAAGCTGTACATCAAAAAGAATACTGTAAGTTTATAAGTGTCAGAATAAAGACAGCTGATAATCACCTGCCACTGCTTTCTCATAACTCTTCCCCAGGTTGATGAGGTTCCGTAGCCCTGGATTAAACTGTTCCATAACATTCTGAGAAGTTGACAGAAATAAAACAGTGAACAGCATATCAAATTGAGCTGTTTGATCTGGGCAACAGTGATGCAATAGGTGGAAATCGAGGAATATCCATCGGATTGAGTGAGTTTAATGAGACCCCAATGCTTTTACACATATTTTTCAACTGGCTGCACATCTAAAACAATGTTCGTGAGGGTATCACTTACCCTGAAATTTAAAAGATATCTGAAAAAAAAACCTGTCTTATTAATTCAGTATTTTAGCAACTTTGACATGGAAACAGCCTGAAGTGCTTGCTAATCATTAAAAACTCTTACACAGAACACTTGTTAGCACCACTTCTAGCATAAAAATTCTCACACCCTCAGGCTTCGTGAGAATGAGAGAGAGAGAGAGAGAGAGAGAGTATATATATATATATATATATATATATGTATACAAATTAGCTAGGCAGATAAACTTCAGTGTATTCTTGTCCATTAGTTCCATCTGACCTATCTATCTATGTCCTACTTAGATGTCTGGACACTCACTGGTGCTTGGGAAGAGTCTAGAACTAAAGGGTTAGAGGTTTATTCATCGCTCTGATTCTTAAGGACACTGCACTCTTCTACGCCAAGTCACGCAAGATAGTTTGAAGAGTGTCTTGCTCAATACACCACATTCCTCTGTGCACTCCCCTTCTTATCATGATCGTTAAGAGTCATTGTTGTAGGGCGGTGGGATGATGACGTTGTAGTTTAGATAAGGCTTGGTCAAAATCCATCGTCAAATCTCAACATTTCATGTTTTAACAAAGTAAAACAAATACTCAATATTGGTTAAATCCCACTAAGAGGAGATCACTTTAAAAAAAAACAAAAAAAAACAAACTGAATTAAACCTGATAAGCCAGCAGTAGGCCTAATTCTGCAATGTCTTAAGTCATATCATATTCTAAACTGTAAGCTTGCCAAGATGAGAAACGTGAAGGCCAAGGGGAAACCACTAACTGAAAAGTCAGAAGTAAATGAATGGGCATGTCAATGTTTGCGAAGTCAACAGAGAAAGCACTTGCCAATTCCTCTTCGTTTCACAAGCCACACTACTACCTTTTCATGCTGTGTGAAGCACTGAGCTACAAAGTAATACCCCGAGCCTCTAAAGAGGGGCAAACAGTAAACTAATGGAGAAAAAACAAAACAACAATAAAAACCCATCCTGAGTAACTGTGACGCATCGGCACATGGTGTGGAAGCTCTCCTCTCAAACACTATACGCTCACTGGTCAAACTGAAAACACAAACGAGAAGAGTTTTAATGACCATCTAGGCAGGATTAAAAGAGGTATAGTGGCACACATGCAAGTAACGGAGTGAGTTAAACTTCAGATGTAAATTTTAAACAACACTCGATGTCATTCGACTTTTATGGTGCATAGCAATGTCAGAGATGAGCAGTGAACCAGAACGGAGAGGAAACATGAACAAAGTCCAAACACTCTTGGTCAGACAACAATACGATACTGGTTCTGTTTACCTCGTACGCTAATATTTATATCTAAACTTTATGGGAGTTCTCGGGTGTGGTCGGTGAGTCCGCATTTTGCTGGTACTCCTGGGTGCGCTATTGAAACTCGGTCACTAAAGGACTGACCACCACGACCAAGGTAACCCTCAGACATGATATTTCAGAGAGTGAGAAAAGTTTTTCACAATATATTCAAAATCTCTGAGGTTCGAAAAGTCCATCCTTCTTGTCAAAAAGAACGGTTAAGAAAAAGAAACGACAGAATCTTACTAAAGGAAGTGATTAAGATATTACCACCTGGACTTAAAAATGTACAGGCAGTAATGAAAGTCAACAGTCTAAACCAATCATCCGCGCTGAAATGAATTAATAAATAATAAATACATAAATTCAAATATATCAACAGAAACTTACGTGTTAAACGTATTGTCTACTTGACAACAAAACTGCCTACCTTGTAAGTGCTTTCGGTTAATTTATTTACTTCCTCTGGGTCTCGAGACATGATTATATCCCTTGCGTAGTCCTTAAGTTATTTTACTGATATCCGATGAATGAACACTCCAGGTGTACCCTAACAATAAAAAGGGCAGTGTTTTAGATTCGCGCAGGTCCACACAGTCACTTCGTCCTCAACATAACGTACTGTATCGCTGTCTACAAGAAATCGACAAACTGTTTTACAGTACGACAAACGTGGTGAAACGAGGAGCCCGGACGAGCCTCCCAGTTGTCTTAGCTGTCAAACTTCTGCCTGTCTGCCCGTAGAGACTGAATAGGTAGGTTGAAATATGCGACGTCACACAGGGTTCGAAGGTGCGCTCTTCTGACAGGAGGGAAGCAGCGCCCTCTGGTGAAAGCATATGTCTTTGAGGCCGGCTATAAGTTTCTGTGTCCTCATTAATTTAAACAGCAACTGTAGACAAACAGGTCTACAGACACGCGAATGGGTATAACATGATTCCTTATGTCCGAATACAATCAGTAATTTGACTGCAAGCATCGAAAATACTCATGAGCATCCTGCATTATAACCGTTGTGGTGCGTTTTCAAAAATGAGACAGATGGAAGAATCGAGTCAAATAGCCAAAACGTTAAAAGGGCATAGTATTCTACCTCCTAACTCTGCAAGCCCCGCACGATAGAAAGCATGTTGTGAGCGAGCATCGTGTCGACCCAGGTCATAGAGAATGGACATGTGGCCTGAAGGCGCGGCCCTACCACGCCACAATCTCTTAAAAGCATTTTATTTCACAATACATTCCTTTTTCTTGCTGAGAAAACGTCTGTGGATTTCAGTATTTAAGAGTAAATAATAACATGTGTAATTACCATCCAGACCTAAGAACTACGACAGTAGTAACCACATAGATATCGGTACAACACAGAGACCACCACAAGAGTAACACTTGATTCAAACAGTTCTGTGCCAAGGTTTGTGCACCTTCAGCCAAAGACATCTGCACATCTGCACATCTGTAGGTGAACATTAGCTTTATCAGCCTCTACAGGGAACAAAGCTTGATTCAACTGAAAGGTGTTCGTAAAGATAATTCACATCTCTAGAAAGGATGAATATAACAAGTTAGGAATATTTGAAAAAAAAAAAAAACCTCTGACAGAGGAAGTTGTTCTCATTCTTCACAGTGTTCTGCACAGAGCAATATGCATGGTGCAGCTGCATGGTGGAGTTGTCATAAAGGCAACTTTCTTAGCCTAAAACTTTCAGGAATTTAAGTACTTTGGATTGATGAAATGAAAACTGAACTGTTTAACCATGTAAGTTTAGAGAAAGGGTAAAAGCATCTGAACAAAAGAAAAATCATTGCCAACCGTTAAGCATACACGTGGATATATTAATGTTTCATTGGAGGGATAATGGATTTCAACAAAACAGCAGTCCAATGCATACCATAAAGTACCATGAAAATATACCATAAAACATTTACAGGAAGAAAGACAAACATTTTGTGATGACTATCAGAATCCACAGACTTGAATATTATTAAAAATCTGTTACAAGATTTTAAACATGCTGCACAAACAAAGAAACAAGAAGGTAAGAACGTCTATGTTTAAGAAGAGTTTTGCAGGAAATGAATTCTAAATTCTAAAGAGAATAGAATTACTCCCGGCTGGCTGCATTAGAAATGCTGTAGGACTGTCACGCCAGCTAAAGGAGGTGTTACTACATCCTAACTGTTAGGCTAACCAACTCTTTCACTTTCCATGTGTTTTTAAAAACTATTCTAAAACTGAATAACAAATGCAGAAAGATGTCATATTTAAATTTGGACCACGTAGGCTTCTGTCTGACTCCTAAAATGTAGTCAGACAGAAGATGTTAAGGTCCAGTAATTAGGGACTAGGGTAATGTTCAGCACAGACCTTTAGAGCTGACTCATTTCATTAATTCGCAATCTGATTTCTCAACCCTGCACAGGATGGATCATTTAAATTTCAACGACAGGAATTTAGTTTAATTCAGACCAAATCAAAAGAATCCCCTCAACCAGTTTTGCAGATCACCGATTACCTGATGACCACATGGGAGTCAAGTTCAACATTCTGCATTAAGTACACACTTTCTATGGACATATAAAATAATAAAGCTGGCTTGGAAATTCTCATGGAAAATTGTATGGAAAGTCTGAAAAATAATGACTTTGCTTGGGTACTGGAATCACCTTTAGTTGTGATAAATGATTGGATAATTTTTTTTTCAAAGAAAAAAGTCCAGTTTCCAGTTTCTCTACTGTTATTTGTTTGGAAAGCGATGGGAGACACTGCTAATATTCATACTGGAGATGTCTAAAGTAAGAGTCAGGTTAACTTGACAGTGGTTTCTTTTTATCAGTCTAGATTTGCTACTTTTTATATACATAATTACTTGTTTTTTTAAGTCTGGTATTTTGTTTTATATGAAATACATACAAAGATCAGTAATGTGCTCATGAGCCAAGGCCTATCTCAACCACTAATGTAAAGTTGTTTTTTTTCTTACCATAGAAATGTGTGATCTGTCGAAGAATTAGAATATAATTATTTCAGTGTTAGAACTGATTCCTGTCAAAACTAACAGAAGATTATCTACACCAAACTGGGACTGGAGTCAAGTCATTTGACAGGACTACTACACCAGCACGTAGAGGTTCTACTAGTAGCCACAAGAGGTCACTCCAAAACAGCAAAACAATATTTGTGCAAAGAAAGAGAAATTACAATTAATTCTGTGAAATGCCATAACTTATGAGTTTTCAGGATGTGTCATGGATGCATCACGATTTAAATTTCAGTGCGACATATTTTCTGAATAAACCAATTCGTTTAGTGGCCAAAAGAAAAATAGATTTGACGATCTGATGCTTTACATTCGACATTCACGATGTTTTACATGAACGTATTTCATTCGTCTCTCTTGTGTACGTGCTTATTTTGCAGAGTGTATACTCATCGCACTATTCAATTCACGGACATTTTCCCATCAGCAAGTGCTATTTATTCACTAAGGTGAATTTCGATAGACAGTGTACAAAAGAGAGTGACCCTCAAAGCGAAACACCTTTGGGAGAGCAAGGCTGATGCCTGCTGAAATGCCATTTTATCCAGTCAATAGAGACAATCACAAGAGCCAAAGAATAAGCTGTCACCGCATACAGACATTTGGAAATACGACTTGGTATATGTTTCTTTTCGTGAGACTTGTGGTTACCAACGGAAAATCTCTATCTATCTATCTATCTATCTATCTATCTATCTATCTATCTATCTATCTATCTATCTATCTATCTATCTATCTATCTATCTATCTATCTATCTATCTGTCTGTCTGTCTGTTTGTTTGTTTGTTTGTGTGATTATGTTCTTTAAGTGTCTGTCATAAATTATTTCACACATCTCCCATTGTATAACTGGAATGTAACTAAAAATTTGACAGACAAAAAACGGAGGCAAAATATTTCTTGAAAAAAATGTTGTGCTTAAAGAGTCACAATGGAGTGTGACTGCAACATCTCTAAGAAGACGTAGCCCTGTGACTGAGACGAAAGCTTTTCTGTTCCATTCATCTGAACTGCAGTGAAAGGGAAACAAGTGTGGTTCACTCCCTGTGGAGGAGAAGCTTATGATGCACAAAGCAAAGACACAGAATGAACTGAGCAGTGACACACGCTACCAACAATACTTTTCATACATTAATTCACACTCTTTCTGTCCTTAAAGACTGGCCTGCTCCTATTGATTTCATAGTTTAGCCCTGTGTTTTAGAGTAACAATGTCAATGTCCTAGTTCTTCATGTATCTTGATGTGAAGAATAACTTAAATGTATGCGATGACATCTTGTTCTTTTCTGCAATACTTTGTACATTCAGTGCAACACAACAAACTAGAGCCGAAAGCTTTCTCAAAAAAATACCTGCAGGCTCGGAACCTAAAAAATACTTTCCATCCTAAACATTTGGGCCATTTGGACGTCAGTGAATGACATATTGGTGCCACTGGCATTGGTATTCAAAAGACGTTGCATTGCTCACGAATGAATCATCTGCTTATAACATTTGTTACTTGGATAATGTAGTGTGACACACTTGGGTGAACATTTTATCACTTCTCTATTAACTCCGGGGCAAAAAAGTCCCCTTTGGGTCTTTATCTGTTAGATGAATAGCCCTCTGAAATGCGACCAACTCTCTACAACCAAATACAAACAGGATGGCCTCACTACTCTGCTATTCATACACACAGCATGGCTCCTCCACGTGAGTCCAACCCAGAGGGTTAGAGTCTGATTCACGCCGTGTTGCTGCCAGGATCTTTCCTTTTCTTTTTTTCTTTTTTACTCTGGTTTTCAACCTCTAAAGTAATGATAAAATCTTAAAGGATGTTTTGTCCTGAAATTTAAACCAGGCTAAAATCACAACTGCTAAAATTTTTCAAATCTCAGCTATGATCCTAGAAATAAGTTGTTTTGCTTGAAATGTTTGTGCAGAAATGTAAAAAAAACTTCAGTATACATCAGTGATATGTAATGTTTGCCTCATGATGATATGCTGATTATAGAAGTTATATTTCCAAAGTGTGTTCTGGTCTTAATGAGTGGAAAAGAATATTGTATAAATAAGTGTAGGAACCAAGTGTTCATTTAATATCTGCATTGTGCTCTTATTTTTCATAAGAGAAGCTAACACTTTTAACTTTTTTTTTTTACAGCCATTTAAGCAAACAGGGACCTTTGTCCCTTTTTCAAGGTCTGTTTAAAACACATGTACAGCTTAACTGAAGGGTTAATTGATTTATATTAACCACACAGAGCACAGAGGAGTTGCCTTCTGAGTGTTGGGTGTTTTAATTCCCAGTATCTGACCAGTAGTGCGTGCATATTTTGGTAGACATATGAGAAAACAGGCGTGGCATGTTGTCAGAGAGGTGACGTGAGTGTGCCAGATTCTCAAAAGAACCGTACTCTTTAATGTTTTCTTTTTGATGTGATATGAAATATTCACCTTGTAGCTCTGAGGATGTCACGCAGTCAGGGATAAACGTGACACGTTTCCAGGTGCACGCAACACAGAGACAGTCAAGCGTGCAGGTGCTGCCACGCAAGGTCTTTCTTTTGTTTTTAGTAGTTTACTGTGAATTTCCTTTCAAGTTCTCACAAGACCCACACTTATTAAACACTCATTAAACCTTGGATCGACACAGTGTACTCAACGCTGTCCTGTGTGTTTCTGCATCATGAGCTGTGCAGGAAGGCACAGGGGACAGAGAATGACAGAGAGAGAGAGAGAGAGAGAGAGAGAGAGAGAGAGAGAGAGAGAGAGGGAGAGAGAGAGAGGGAGAGAGAGAGAATGCCATGTTTACTGGGACTCTCTTTCTCTGGGGAGCATGCTGCAATGAGAGCAGAAACACAAGATGAAATGAGATCATTGGACTGTGCTGTGATTGGCTGTTGAATTAGAGGGCCTGTTGGTCCCCGAGCAATTCTTTCTTTGATTCTATCATCATGGAGACTGTCTATGCACAAGCAGAACGCAGGCATTTCTGCGTATATAGAGACAAAAGGTTCACACTTGCTGTTTATTCTTTTGCCCTGCTGGGAGTGAGAATCCATAACAAGTCAACAACTGTGTTCCAAAGAGCATTAAATTAGGATCGAAAAATGAGTTTGAGAAAGAAATCTGGATCCAGTGAACACAGAGCTCATAAAAGCTGACCTTGAAACTTCACTCTCTCTCTCTCTATTTCTCTGTATCTCTCTTTCTATATTTTGTGCACATATGTGCACATGAGTGTGAATGAGTGTGTGTCTTGCACACAGATCAGTCATCAAGTACCAGGAAGAATGATCAATGACTATCTTTCCCGACATCCTCTCTCCTCCTGAGGGGTCCTCTACATGACAGATACATGGCACTATTGATCAGCTCAACCTTGAGCAGAGGAACTGGGACAACCTAACGGCCTATTTCTGTTCTTTTATGAACCATATGGGGCACTGAAACACAGCCATTATCACTGAAGCCCAGTTCAATGCTAACCTGCTGTTTTTTGCAGAAACTTGTTGCTTTGTAATGAGAGTGAGGTCGTTCTTCTAATGAAAGTTTTTTTTTCACTGTTATGAATAGAGAGAAAACCTTAGTTGACAGTCCAGTGAAAAGAAACACACACTAAATCATTAGTTGGCTCAGAGCACTCAAGGTTAGGCATGAGTTCATTAATTTGTTTTGTGACAGACTGCAGACAGCTAAGTGTAGAGTAGGTACAGTCTACTCAGTGAAAATCATTTCCGTATTTTGGTCATTTCTCTTGGTTCAATCTCATTGAATCCTCCGGTTCTTTTTACAGAGCATGTTTTTCATTGAGTGAATATATAGATTCACATTAAAGAAAATGTATCTTTAGTGAGAGGCTGTTTATGATGTTCATAGAAGGTCTGCAGAATATTCTCTCTGCAATACCATTTCTGAATGGGCTAATGGATTTCCCCAGCAATCAGTTCAGGACACACACAGAGTGGACTCGCACCTCAGGGCACACAGAACTTAGTGAATATCATACAGAATGTGTCTGACCTCTAGCAGAAATATCTGGAGCTTGGTTTATTGACAAAATTAACATTAGACTTTGGTGGATTATCAAAATACCAAGAAGAAATGTCTCTCTCGACTCCTGGAAAACGTTAGAGGTTTGTTTCTGGAGAATCTAAAATATTTAAATTCAGTAGCTCTTTATTGATAAGGTTATTAAGGTTATTTCATTCTTTAAAATTTTACTCTGAAAAAAAGCCGAATCAAAATGTCATGGGTTGGATCCAAATGAAAACTTTTTCTCGGTGACATGGGTGCTCAGAGCAAGCTGGGCTCATCGGTATGTTTTTGTTTACATGAGAGGCTATCTGTGGATGGACTGTCATCTATGTCCGTCACCGATCTATCATACAGTGCTTGACATTTGCATTAACATTTATTTATCTAGATGTGTGTGGTAGCTGTCTTCATTTCAGAGCCAATACAGATCACGACTAGATTTGATGACAGTATAAACACCCACCGACATGCTGTGTCACTGTTGACTTGCTCATTCCAAAGCCTGTGAATGCTGCTACCTCTGTTTTGTCAATGGCACTATTTTGTCCCATTAGGAGCGTGAGAGGCTTGGCTTTGACAGGTGTCCTTTCGGGGCAAACCATTCACATTCTGGAACTGTCCGCTGGGCTCTAAAAATAAACACCCAAATGGCTTCAGAATGGGATTGTGATGAAAGTCAGATGATGTGTAAATGCCAGGGGCCAGCACTAAGGGGGCTTAGCTGGGCAGAGGAGGGGTGGGAAGGGGGTGGGGTGTTTGGCGGGACGTGGGCTGACCCTCGGCAGTTTAATCTGCTTGCTGCCCCATGCATCTGTGCGACTGATGACAGAGAGAGAGGGAGAGAGGGAGAGAGAGAGAGGGAGAGGGAGAGAGGAAGAGAGAGAGAGGGAGAGAGGGAGAGAGAGAGAGAGATGCTGTAATCCAGGTAATGCCCTTATACACAGCCGCCCAAGAGGATGCAGACATCTGATTAGATTCCACAAGGCAAATCGTAAAGCGTAGAGAGGTCATAACATCCGGTGATGAAGATTAATGTGTTTCGCTGAAGTTCTAATGGACTGAGTTAATTTTAACTTTCACTGTATAATATTAGGCTTGTGCGGTGACATGACGTATGGTTACACGCTGTGTTGTAGCCTTTCAAAGATAATCAAAGCCACAAGCTTAAACTGACAGTATGGTCAAAGGCTTAGTAAATATTATGCTCTACAAGACTTGCAAATTATTGCTGTTGATTTGAGTTGCTTTCACTGGTATACTAAAGCTCATCCTCACTTAGTATAACAAGCATAGAGGCACAAAACAACATAACTGTGTAACAGTTATATTATTAAATATTTTCTTTTCTTGAAAATACCTCTCAGTTTCTGTGTTTGAGACTGTATCGTTTTAGACTGATATTATTCATCTCTTTCAGTCTATTTGAAGTAAACTCCATCAAGTGCATTTTATATTAGTCTGAAAACTAGGCAGACTTCAATATAAAAGCACACAATCTGAAAAGCAAACATCAGAACTGTAAAAGAGCGATGATAAAAGAAAAGGTGACGTCAAGAGACTAATTTGACTTACAGGATGGAATGAAGGGAGACTGCAAAACACAAAGGATCTGGAATCGTGAGCGAATGAAAATTGTTCAGCTGGGGAGAAGGGGTAATCGAATGAGGAATCCCGCTGCGGACTGAGCAAACACAGACTTGGTACGTCTGGAAGAGGTTGGGCTTGCATTTTAAGGCTTTTTTCCCCCTCCAAATATAATTACAGAAGATCTTTGACAAGTTTTGGGGGGAAAGCATTTCACTGCCACACATTCTGCGGTTCCTCCAGAGAACTCTTGTCTTCAGGCAATGAATGTGATGGCATTTTAATTTCCCCCTAACGCTGAATTGAGGCAATAGACTGATGCTCATATACACCACTACCACTTGAGTTTTAATTACAGGTTTTACTTGGCTGCACTCAAGTTCTCAGACACCTCAGGCAACCCTAATAATATATCCTCTCTCCTCAACCACAGAGGGCCAAGTGAGAGAATCCAAAATGCTTGCCTACTGTGTCGTGCTGCTCTTGTGAGTCATGCAGAGTATGAGGTATTGAAGAACTGTGCTGCCTTTCAAGTTACCCAAGGTTTAAATACATAATAGCTTCTAAAAAAATATCAAAGGGAAACAAACAACAGGTGCGGGATGCAGAAAACAGCATGGTGAACCTGAATCAAAATGACTTATTTAGATGTCTTAGAGTGATTGGAATTAATCGTTTGTTCGGATGGTTACGTGCTCCCTTAGAATAATTTTTCTTGTGTTAGCCTCTGACAGATGACTGATCCCAAACTAAATCCATATCCTGTAAATTGCTTGTCAGATGACATACTTTATTGTGTTCACACTTCTGGCACCTGCTAATTGACTTAAACAGAACTCGAGTGACAAAGCAATTACAATAAGGCACTATGGGAAAAAGCCCCACAGTCCAATAAGCAACAGTGACATGCATGAAAGCGAATTACATGAGGACCTTCTGAGAAAAAAAAAAAAAAAAGAAAAAAAAGACCGACCTACATCACAGCGTACATAATCCGCTGATTTTTCATTTCCACGTGGACTGTTGCCAATGAAAGGATTTTATGCTGCTGGTAACATTTTGATCTACAGCGGAAGAGGAGGAGGGGTAGAGGGGGAATGGGGAGCCATTTAAGGATTCCTTTGTACAGCATCAGGTCCCTGTCCAACATCAAATATTTCCAGCTCAGACAGAAAAATCTAGAAAGTTGGTTGCGTTAATAACTGTGTTTTGTACAGCTGTGTACTGTGTCAGACATTATGAACAAAAGCAAGAGTCTACACTCATCTTTTTCAAAAATTTTTTTAAAGAAAAATACTATTGACTGATGAAATGTTTGTCTAGGACTTTCTGCGTGGCAGCAAAGAAGATTTCAATTACAACAACTAGATCAATGTTATTACTGATTTTAAACTTTTTTTTGGTGAAATTGACAGTCACAATGCCTCTCTTCCTTCAGCACCTGATATATTCCACAGGTAAAATATTCAGCATGTCTTGTTCTTTTGAATTCATTTATTGGGTGCAGATATACATTCAACCAGACCTCAACATTGAAAAATAAACACGAGAACAGAAACAGGAATACCACAAATTCTTTTCATACAATTCATTCTTCCCTCAGATTGTTCGCTATTCCATATTGTGGTCTTATACTTCACTTCATTGACACACATAAGGGTTGCATCCTATATACACCCTGAAAGCACATCTGGTGCGGAAAAAAAAAGGCCATTCAAGATTTTAAATAATATATTATCTGTCTTACTGACAAAAGTTGGAACTCCATTGCAAAATAAATAAATAAGTAGCCATAAATAAGTAGCCATTTTTGACATTCTAAATAAATATACACATAAAAAATGAATTGTGTATAAAGGGAAATTATTCTCAGTAATATTTATTGTATATAATTATCATAAATATCATCCATGTGATGAGCTGAAACACTTGCAGTGGCCATTTTAAATTATGGAACATATGCGCAAGTGTTAGCTTTTCCAGAACATTTCTCTCCTCTCAATCATATATAATATAAATCTTTTTAAAAATGATAACTGTTCATTAAATCAGTATCTAAAATTACAATAAATAAGAGAAAAAGTCACCTCATTTCCTGCTCTACAATATCAGTTTCCTTGTTTCTGTTCCTAATTCATCAAATCATCTAATCACAGTAGGGTAGACAGGCATTGCGGTGTTGCCTCTTGGGCATGAAAACACATATGCACAAACAGCATTTGAAGCTCAGTACACAGAAATATTCAGTGGTACACCATAACTATTGCACTGCTATGCTTTAAACATTACTGTACAATTCAATCAGAAACTCAATACAGACTGTGAAATTAAATAATTTCTTTACAAAATAGCTCTGGTCTGCCTCTATGACTTATTATAATAAATTTCATTCAACATTGCTGTCGTCACATTCTATAAATAAGCCACCAATATGTGTCTCTCCGTCACTCTCGCCGGCCTTGATTCACCAGCAATTGGTTTTCAGTGCTTTGAACTTGGGTTTAAACAGGTTGTGAGAAAAAACCTGAGGGATCTCCCAAGAAACATCATAACTCCACTTTATATTCACCTTATTTCCATAGTAAATCTCATTTTTGCCAGTAAATCTCATTTTTCCCATCATTTGTTCTGCCATCAAATGTCACAGTCACAGTAGTTAAAAGAAAAGCCTCATTAGCCCCCTTTTTTATTGTTTTTTTTTTTTTAATAAAGCTCAGCGAGAAAAAAAGAAAAATCAGGTTAAACACTGTTCTCCAAATGAAGGACTTCCCACATCCCGGTTTGTCATTTCCAGCCTCCTTACTTGGGACATTGTGTTTGGCAGCCAGGGCCTTGCAGCTTTGCAGCTATGCTTTTAACCTTGCCAGGTCAGGCCACAAAGCTGCTTGGGATGGCACCAGCTCAAGAGAAGCTGTATTAGTGTAGATTTACAAGAATGTGTTTGCTCTGTCCCTTGGCTAATCTATGCGCCTGTACACACATAAGTACAACAAGCACACACACCACACACATACACAAACACACAGACACCCACCCACACACACATAAACACACACAGGCACACACATGCTCTCTCTCTCTGTCTCTCTCTCTCTTTCAAACAGCCATCCATGGACAGAAGGATGAACAGACCGGACATTCTTGATTATCATTTTTGACTGACACTTGGTGATTCTATGTAAAAGCGTTATCAGCCATCAGTATTGAGTACCTGTGGACATTGTCTAGATGTCAGACATAGCCATCACAGCCTATGAGGGCTCCATTAAATAGAGCTTTGGGTCTGTGTTGTTCCGCAAAAACTTCTGACAACACAAGCTCATGTATAAACCTTTGTAAGAGTCTCTATAAGAAAACCCATTATTTCTGTGCCTTAAAAAAAATCAAACTAAATCAGCAAAGAGCACACGTTGAAGGTCACAAGCCACACAAAAGCGTATGTCATAAACAAGTGAGTGAAGCACGAGAGAAAGCCAAATTGTGAACTCACCTTGTACGTTTAGTCTGAGACTTTTTTTTTTTTAGTTTACAAATCACTTTTACATCTGGCACTGACCTGCTGACACCAAGAAAAGTCAACAAAATGCAGGAGAAAAAAAAAAAGATATATGAATCACGAAGAAGGCTTGTTAATACTGCAAACACTCTTGTACCAAAACACTTTTCTCCACACAGGTCCAGAAGCAGCACAGAGAGGAGTTAGACCTCAAAATAAATTTATCCAAACTGACAGACTGGCTTGGCCTTAAGAATCAAAGAGCCGATCTTCACAAATCTCCAATGCCGCTTTGGTGGCACCTCCAAACACCTCGACGTTGGCATCCACCCAGGGTACCACATTGCCTGGCATGTAGGAGGAGCAGTTAGCCATGCCTGAGATGTCCACAGGCCGCAGGACACGATCCCACATGTTAAAGTGACTCAGCTCCCCCACAAAGGCTTGGGTGGCATCAAATCTCCCACCTACAATATCCTGTCAGGACCGAAATGGACAACATGGGTTACCAAATGGACATCTCCTTTGCCAAATAATTGACTTTCTTCCTGTGGAAAAACATGATGTCACTGCAGCCACTGAAACTTGTAGATGGAGCCAAAAAACCAACCAAACAAACAAAAAAACCCAGATAATAATTCAAAAACTATTGCAAAGTTATGTTATTAGTGATAATAAGAGTCTGAATAAACATTACAAAACGAGTTCCATTATTACATTGAACAGCAAAGATTACAGTGGGGAGACTGTAGTCTGAATCCAGTCTGAAATCAGTAACTATATTCATATTTCTCATTTTGTGTAGTTTGAATTGTTTTCATTCGTATACAGATCCCACTTTGTTAAACAAACTGGAATTCGGTTGCCTAAAGAACGAGGTTTAATGACTTAATGCATCTAACATCGTCACCCAGCCCCTCAACATTAATTCTCACTAATCCCAGCTTGAGCACATAAACAGACAGTGTGCTGAAACAGGATACAAACTGCCAGCTTAATGTGTTACTTGGAGTCAGGTGAGAAAAGCACAATATGACGTTTACGACGCATCGCGTGTGAAGAGTCGCTCCCTTTTTTTTTCCATTCATCCCTCACGGGAAGCTATTTTCTCTGTCTGTCTCTCTCTCTCTCACCTGTTCCTGGCCAAGAATAATGACTCCACCAGGTTTAATTGGATGCCAGGGGGCCAGATTCTCCCCGGTGCCCAGTCTTTCTCCATCTTGGTAGGCCTCCCAGAAACCATCTCGAGTTGTCCAGGTAATGCAGATGTGATGCCACCTCCCATCACCCACTGACAGAGGTAGCTGAGCCACCTGCAAAAGGGCCAAAGTGACAACCTGTTGTTACACAGGGCATGTATTGTGTACTGTGTTGGATGCTGTGAGGACATAGTGATACTGCATTCATAGCAGGGCCAGATACTGTATGCTAGGAGAGCAATGCAAAGTAGATCAGACATTATAATGATAAAAAAAATACTGAAATGTGAATTCTATTGGCCAAAGGTCTACATTCTTACATGGTAACAATACAGGAATTCTGAAGTAATTCAGGATTATGCTCAACAGGACACCAGTGTTAACCTGCACTAGTGATGCGTACTTTCAGTCAGGCAATTTCAAGTTTTTTTTTTGCTTGTGCATCTGTTTGGATGCGAGCTTGAGGACTTCTTCTTGAGAACATCTTTCTTCAGAACATCTATGAATGTGTCCTTGCTAAGTCATGACCTATCTTCCTCATGCAATCCTGTTTTGCTTTGTTATGTGCAGCAAAGTGAAAGCCTCTGCTTGCAGCCTTGTTACAGATGGTTACAAATTACAGTGATTTGAAAAGAGATGGGAAGAGATGTTTTTATGCATTGAAAAGAGACGGGAAGAGATGCTTTTATCGATACTTTTATTTAAAACTAGGCAGTATATCCTTGAATTTTACATTCTTATTCTCTACAGATACATTTCTTCTCTGTAAAAACAGGGCCTATTGTATTGTTTCTCACATTCTCAAATGCACGAGGTACACAAGCATATACTGAGTTGAGCACAACTATTGAAGAAGCCCTCAACAGGAAATCATATTCAGCATGGCAGAGTCTCTCTCTCTCACACACAAACACACAGAGAGAGAGGGGGGGGGGGGGAGAGAGAGAGAGAGAGAGAGAGAGAGAGAGAGACAGACACACACACACAAACACACGCACACACACACACACTCACACACAGACAAACATGTATAATGCATGCTCTAGCAGGGAGCTGTAGGGCAGGCTGCCTCTCTCAATAAGTCGAATGCCAAACTGACACAACTGAAGAGGTCTATCAGGGGAATTAACCCAGCAAAGTTTCTCTCTTTCCCAGCCCTCAGGTTCAACAGAAGTGGAGCAAAAGATATGGATCTCTAATGATTTCCTTTCCTTGCCCCATGGAGATATTACACTTCAGCATTCATATAAACACTGAGAAACTTCAGGAATATGTGCTTCATAACATCACCATGGAAATTAACAACCGCTGAAACCTACTCTATTCCATATTCCACTGTGTCCTTCTGGACAGCTTCTTCATGCAGAATCACGTGGATTAAAATGCATTCTAAAGGACTACTCTCCACTGGACGCAAAAGAAAAAAAAAAAATCAGTCTAGCAGCGATCCTTACAAAAATGATCAGACCTAATATAAATTTCTGAAATGTTTTTATGCATATAAGTGACGCAAACTCCTCCATGTTTCTGAGGGCATACTCACCTTGTCATTGACAAGGAGTTCAATGGGATTGTTTCCCCATTCAATCAGCACAATTTCATTAGCCTGTCCAGGCACACCGTAGGAGAAAGGAGTGCCAATGCCTGGGCTGGCACTGGACTTGAGCCACATACACACAGTGAAGGCATACATCTCTGGTAGGCTCTTCTTAATGCGGCCATACAGGTAGTTAGTGCGTAGAGGCAGGGAAACTTTGAAGTCCTCTGGTGATTTGAACGCACTGTTGCCTGCAGAGTAACGTGAGAAGGGAGGGTGAGTGCAAGAAAACGAGATATGAGGAATTTACTGAAGCAGTCACTATGACAACGACAACAACGACATCATCAATAATGGTAATGACGACAATGATGATGATGATGATGATGACACGTATCGGTTTAAAACTGTGAGGTTCCACCAAATGGGATTTAGCTGGTGATGCAACCCAAAAAATCTGAGACGGTTGGAAAGAGTACAAGCCCAGAGTTAACAGATGGTGTATGTATCTCCTTTTCCAGCATGTCCAAAAAACAGAAGAATCCCAAATAAATGATGAGAGGAAAATCAACTGGCTGATGGTAACTAGCTTGGGTTGATTTGTATGCAGTTGGTGATGTGGAACATGCTGGCCTTGCATCATGGTCTAAGCAAACTTTAGTCAGTGGAGCAGTGTGTGCTCTCAACAGTAAGTAGCTATCCCTCGAGTTATCAGATAAAAGAACAAAAGGAAAGAACAGAGATGGAGAAAAAAATGTATGTTTGTACACTGTTCATGAAATGAATTGAGCTTGCAGCAGTGTAAAATCTTTGAACAGAGAGAAAAAATTGACTAGAGACAAAAAGAAAGTTACATCTAAACGACTGCACTTAGAAATGTAGAAATGTGACTGCACAAATGCCTCTTTCACTCCTAATTAGAAAGAGGCTGTGAAGAAGTAAAGAGAAGTAATGAATGTATGATGGTGATCTCATACTTCTCTCCAGTTCTGTGATCCTTTCCAGCAAGGAATTGAGTGTGTTTTCAGTACGCTGGCGATGGGCAGCTGTCTCGTTGTAGAGCTGAGTCTTCTCTTCCTCCAGCTCAGCCACTTTGGTGAGCAGTTGTTTTTCCAGATCGCTCAGCCTGTGTTTCAGTAGTTCCTTCAGTTCATTGGGAAACGTAGCTCCTGATGCATTAGCACGCAACTGCTGCTGCTGCAAAAGACCAAGTATCCAAAATGTCGTCCTTTTTTTTTTTTTTTAAATAATCACAGCTTATGAATGAAAGCACTTCATAACTATATGGCAAAGAAGACCTCAAAAGTTTGGTTAAAACAATGCAAATACCTGGGTTCAGTGGGTGCATGTGTGCGCGTAAGAGTGGAGCGTGTACACATTACCATGGATTCAAGATAGAGACATAGATTTATCAGCCAATATTCTACGGTGTCAAATAAGTACAACTTTATCTGCGCGGATTGATTGGAAATTCAGTTAGTATCTCGCAAAATTCAGTGAATAATAACAGTGAACAATGAACGTACTACAAAATGAACGATGATAAATCGTGTATACTCTATCGGTTTTGCAGTTGTATGTACGGATTCATTCGCTTCGCCATGTGCTCTTTTCTTTTAAAGGGTTCTTCACCAATGTACATATGTATAGTACATTTGAACATTTGGATAATACATTACTTCCTAATCGAATCCACCATCGTGCCGTGTTGTCTATTTCAGTGCTGTCTGACTGCAGTGCGAGCGTAAATATTCACTGATGGCAGTATTTGACAAAGCATAACATCCACACACATTATTTTTTCTGCAGTGAAGAACTGCAGTCAAGAAAATTTACAGTTGTGTACAGACCTGGTTATCTTTGAGACTCACCAGCCTTACGCAAGTAAAATGAAACACATACTGACTACTTGCCTCCAAGTTCTCAAGACGATCTTTAAGACTTTGCATGGTCTTCCCAAGTTGATCAATGGTTTCCGTAGGGTCACGCGGCAAGTCTCCCATCGTATTTTTGCTGTATTCCTTTCTCCTGGAGCCCTGAACTCGAGACTTGCTGTCTCGCGTGTCCTGGGCAGCTGCCTCGCAGCGAGTAAGTTTTGAGTTCAGCTCTTTGATTGTGCCCTGTTGGCTGACGATAGTCTCTTTTTGCTGCAAAATGGTCTCACGAAGTTGGATGATAGTATTTCTCAGTTCCTCCTCTTGCGGACTCGTGCCTTGCACACGATTTGTGGTGTCCACCGGACAGCTGAGGTCTGCGCCCGCGGGCACAGCTGTACATACGAAGCGGTTGCTTTTCGCGCCATTCGCTCGAGCCACTTTTCCACTCCCAAAAGCGTAAATGAATAGAAGTCCAACTAAGAAAGTGATCATGCCGATAACAAACAGAACTAACAGGTAGGCTATTAAAATACCTAGTCTCTCTCACCAACACATAAGCTATGCCTCGACAAATATGATACAGATCAAATAAACGATTTTAAATCAATAAAACATTACCCGTTTCAAATGAGCAAGCGAGCAAGAACATTGCTTTATGCTTCAAAACGGGCAGGGAAGCGAAAAAAGTTAGGTTCAAGGAGACTAAAACAGCGCAGGAATAATCAGAGAGGGCTTCAATAAAGAAGCACATGCACGCAAGAAGTATAAAGAGTAGGCTAAATCTCGACCCGTCTCAAACAACGTCCATCCAGCGACAAAAAATTTCAATCAATCCAGCGATAAGTTATTTGTAAATCTACATAACATCGTAATGACAATTTATAAATAGTAAAAAAAGAAATCTATCAGGTAAAACGCGCTGCAACACTCTGTGTTATAGAGGTTGTTCAACTGCTCCGACAGATTTCACGGTCAGTGGTGCTGAAAAGACAGCAACCGCAGTTTAGCGGATTAATATACGGCGCAGCGTTCTACTCCGTTGGTGAAACGTTTGGATTGACTGAGGTTCAGCTACGTCACCCTCTCCCAGTTGAGGCCAATCAAACGTGCAGTTTGAACACTGTCTATCTTAGCGCAGTCGTGAAGTGGGTTGCTTGTAAAATTAGTGTGTGATATGATTTTTTAAATATGAGATCATTAATCGACAAATTTCTGTCTCTTGGCTGTCTCACTTTCCGTGAATTTATGTATTCGCCATATTGTATACTTGTTTGTATTGCCTTATTACTTACAAATTTCTGTGGAATGGAGAAAGACTGACCTCTCACGTCCCTAATAAAATAATGGGGAAGAAACAGCATTTCTGACGGAAAAAAAACTTATTGGAAGACTGAAAAAACGAAGCAGATGAGGTAAAAGATCTAAAATAGTTCCTGTAGATTATGAGCATGCCATAACTCCTTTATTAAAGACTGATCGGTATCAAACAGGTGAAAATGTGGTCCTGCAGTGGCAAAGCACAGATGCATGCATTTACATCACAGTCATGTCTATATGTCCAACATGAGTCCGTTATAAGGCACGGACAGCCACGGTAAACTTGGAAGTTGTGGGTGTCACTCTACCCGGACTAGACTAGGGCAGAGCAGGTCACAGTTTGACTGACAGGTACTCTGTTAATCTGACAGGTACAGCAGGGAGTTGGCTGGCTTTGCCACTGAGGTGCCCACAGCTGCCATCACACGAAAAGGACAAATTGTACTCTTCCCTTTGTATCTGGTCCAATAGCATTTCTACAACTTTCCCAACTTTTCAATGCTGTTGTAAGTGCTGCCATTTTTAAATCACTCTTGCTCATTGAAATTTACTGGGTGCGCTGATAGACATTGAAATGCTATTGAAACTTCAAAAACTTCAGTTAGATGGATGGCAAATGTGTCACTTTCTCTGCTCTGTGGAGTCACTCTGAGGACATATAGTAAGATCACACATGTTGGCACAGTCACAACCTGTTCCTTTAGCAGCAGCAGTGAGTGGCAACAGTATTCTGAGTCAGTGAGCTGAAACATACTCCCCCACACAAGCACATGCACAAGTTACACACACACACACACACACACACACACACACACACACACACACACACACATAAACACAACCCATGCTCTTTCAGACAAACTAACAAACATGCACAAACTTCTTTATGAGTGTACAAGTACCCCTGTGTGCATACACACATACACATTGTAACACAGACACACAAATGCCCACACAAGAGAGAAAGTCAACCAAGAGGACCTCATATCCCACTTATTAAGCAACTGTCTCTTTTCTCAAAGAGAGAGCCTGAAGAGTTCAGATGGTATTGACAGAAATGATTAGTATCACTGTTCAGTATTAACAAGCCTTTTGTTAGGGTGAATGTAGCCTATTATTCAATCTACAATTCAAACGCGGTCCTTTCATCCCGCAGGCATCTCCTTAGTTGCTGTGAGTTGATTATTATTAAAGGAGATTTGGATTAAAAACCTCAAGGTATGATGCAATAATTTCAGGGCCTGAAAGAGTCAGGCTGGGTTTGGAAAAAACAGAGTCTCTCTCTCCAAAACTTGAAGTAAGGCTTTCAGTAAAGTGTCACCAGATTTCTTCATCTGACGCTTTTGCTAAATGTCATTAATTGTGAGCCATATTCTGACTGAGGTTCACTGCAAATGCCCTACAGTGTCTCCAGTGTTCTCATTTGTGTGGAAAGGCTGTCTGTAGCAGAAGTCTCAAGTCAAAATAAAGCCCCTATAACCCAAAAAGCACAATGTCTCTGCATATATATTTCATAAGTCTGTGGGCAAACTTTCATGGATGTGTTTTTGTAATGCTGTATTGCAGATAAATTGCTCTCTGTTGTATGATGTCTACTGAAATTAGCAAAAACTGTCATGGAGTAACCGAGACAATCAGATGCAAGGCAAGTGCTTGCAACATATTGTTCTCATATATTCATATTATGTGCAAATACTGTTTTTTATTACATGCAATTTGAGAAGACAATATTAGAAAATATATCTACACTATACTTACATCAAGCTTCTATGTCAACGCACAATTACAGACCAGAATACAAATACCATTTTACAGAACTGGCCCAGGTGACTCAGATTAGATGCAAAAGTCTTGCCTCAAACATATTTTTCTTGTCTCGTTCTGTTTAAGGATTATTCTTCAAGTATGTGAATACTTGAAGAGATGGCTATGTGGGTAAAATCCAACTGATTTGATCAAAAGACTGCAGAAATCTTTGATGTGGAGTATTCCATCCAAAAGAGGCTCCAATATCTGTACCTCTCCACATAGAGTAGGAATATGATGCACGCACACACACACACACACACACACACACACATACGAAAAAAAAATAATTTCCTTGTTGGCAGGAAGACACTGAAATCTCTGTGTTCCTTTCATTTTCAGGGATGGTGAATATTACATGCCCTCAATATGAGAGAATAGAGATGACCATCAAAGATTACATTCAGACACAAAAGCACAGTGACCATTTCATTAGTTTTCTTAACCAGATGGTGTCCCAGTGTCTTGATGAAAAATATGAGAATTTTGTCCCCTCACTCTGCCCATGTATCTGATATAATAGATAACACATGAAATAGAATAAGGTTGACAACCATATTTTAGTTACAATACCAGTTTTTGTGCTGTGTTCAGGCTGTGCTTACATAATGCATGCAACCCACTTGTATCTCACAAACCTGCAGAGCTTGAAAGAAAAGCTTAGAAACTAAAGACAACCACTTAATTATGTCACAATGCAATACTTTGTTTGCCAACACTCTTGAATCAAACATTCGTGACCGCAGTGAACCATTGCATAAATGCTGAGGGAAACTGAGAAAATGGTCACAAATGGTTGTTTACATTGTTGACTTGTACGGGAGCTGTGGTGCCTTACTGTATTGAGACAATGTCATTAACAGCTTGTAATTGCACAATTTTAGCGGCAGTATCGGATAATATGGACTCCCACTCAACACACGGCTGACCATCAGGTGCTGGCTACGGCCCATGCATGTGCATTGGAGGCGTGCAATTGCCATAGCTATTGTGCGGATAAAGTGTATGTCAAACAATGCATCTACTGCTCAAGAACTGCATGTCTGTAATTTTCAAAATTCATATCCTTCTACTGTTATACTAGAGGCATATCTGTTAAAGAGGATTTGCTAGCATCCTTCTCAATGTGGTTGACATACATGCTTATGCGCTTTACATAGACACTTCCCTTACAATGAGTCACTGTGCACCGCAGTTTTTATCGATACATTGTAGAGCCTCTTGGCTGCAATACTGGAATAGACAGTGGTGGACAATGATTAATGTTAGTCAGAATTAGGCCAGGGTCTCTGTGCCAAATTGTGGTAGGAGATTTTTCTTGTGCTTATGTCTGTTCAGTGCTGCTGTCCTTCAGATGCCTGCGTATACTCTTCAGTCAGCGGCAGACAACGTCAACTGAAGTGTAGGTCTTTGACAGACATCAAAGGAGAGAGCATGGGATATTATGGAGGAGACACAGACCTGAAGATATGTTCTATTTTCATAGTAGCCTATTGCAAAATGATTTCTCTTTCATGTTCCTGGGGCGAATTCGTACGTGACAGCTGTTGTGTTGTGTATGCAGGTGGTATATCTGGGCTGATACACTGACATAATTTGTTATCACATCTGGAGCGTAACTTGGCGGCTGGCTTTGTGAGTATGAACTCTGAACCAGGTTTGATATAACAGTAGTTCATTACAAATGTTATTGAAATATTTACGAAAGGGAGGAGATATAAAAGAACCACAAGATGATCAGAATGACCTCAGATTTTCCAGTGAGACCCAGATATTTCCCTCTTTTCTTTAATCGTTTATTTCTTAGTTCTCTTAGACACTCAATCACTGACACCACAAGAAAAAGAATATGTCTTTCACAGTGATTTCTTTTTCTTTTTCACCCTGCATATATATATATATATATATATATATATATATACACACACACACACACACACACACACACACACACACACATATATATATATATATATATGGAGGGTGTGTCTCTGCTGTACAAAATACACAAATCTACATCAGATGTCTCATTTGTATTGAAAATCAGAAATGTTCAAGTCCAAAGTCAGATAAAGCTTTAGCTTCAAACAGTGGCCTTGTTTAGTGCCAGTTTGGGGCTTGTGATTAAAATGAACCAGCCAGCGTGCCGCACAGAAAGCCAAGAGCAGCAGCTGCCTTTGAGGCTAACTGCTCACAGGCTGCGGGTCTGGGCTGAGGATCCAGGCCACACATCGGCCTTGTCCACAGAGACTTAGAGGGGGCAGTGTACAAAGCCTCAGGGCTCAGCCAAGCTCTCTCCAGATGGGAGAGCCAGGTCACAGCAGCTTCTATCTGACCCCAAAATAAAGAGTTTCCAACAAGCAACAGGCACAGATTCCACTAGCAGTGAGACACTAACATTACATGTTATAGCGGTAGGATACAACATATTTCTTAGAAAACAACAAGAACTCAGACCTAAGAACTGTGTTTACTCACTGAATAGGAATCTCTTTTTTGTCACATTTCATCTGACATCTCTCTTTATAATTTTTCTTTTTTGACATTAGTAGTCTGAAGGTGCATGATGGCACTGAAAGACATAACAGATGATGCAATGATACATTAGATCTGTTGTTCTGGAGATGATGCAAGGTGAAGAGATACAGCCAGTGATTCATTATTTATCTCTTCCCTTGCTTTGTGTGTCTTTTTACAGGTAGTTCAGTAGCAGTGTCAAAGGAATTTCAGTTTTCTGCGAACACAAGAGGAAAATGCTAGTGATATAACTCAAACATTTGGATACTTAAAAAAAAAGATAAATAAATAAAGTTGGATAAATGATTATGCAACAACCTGAGTCACAAAGTTCCCAGAAAAAAAAAAAAATCACGTCAAGCAAGTCTAATCCAAGTTATTTGGCTGAAGCCTCTTCAAGTCCCCAACATCACCAGAATGTTATCATTTGAGTCACGCATGCAGAGCCGATAAAAAAAAAAAAAAAAAACGTCGCCGTGCCTCTAGTCATGAGGTCAAACCTTTAGTATAAACACCCATGTCATGATCTTCACCAACAGGATCACCGCTATCCTGTTTACAGTAGCCAGCAGGGGTTTTGGCTGTAACCTGACTCGGCCACCTGTGGGGAGAATGGCTGGAAGGTGGCAATACAGAGTGTCTGTAGTCCACGGCACTCATCCTTCTCCAACGGTCTGCAGATTGAGCTCGACAGATTGGCCGCCCCCGATGTTTCTGCTGCTGAGGATGACTGTGTCGCTCTCTCTCTGCTGGTGTAGCAAAACTCACAGCTACATGTAAACAGCACCTGTGACTCTGAGAAGAGGGGCAGGGAGGTTATGTAATACTAGAGTTCGTTTAAGCAAAGTGTGTGGTCAAAGATGTTGGCTTGGCACGGTTAATCACTTTGGCAGAGCAAGATAAATCCAGTTGGGAAACAGCCCCCCATGGAAAACGTCAGCAGAACCACATGGTTGGGGCACCTGCCCCACGCCACACAGCATCTGGCAGGAGCAAATCCAACATTTCATCACAAAAACATCTGCATTGCTTTTTATTCCCTCAGCAGAATTTACAGATTGCAACATTCAGCTGACTTGTGTTAAAGGATTCAAGGCTCATTCTCATTCTCTTCACGTTGGGACTTGGGAAGTTTCTGTCAGGTGTTGCTCAGTGATAGTATCCTCCCTCTCTCTCTCTCTCTCTCTCTCTGTCTCTCTCTCTGTCTCTCTCTCTCTGTCTCTCCCTCTTTCTCTGTCTGTCTGTCTGTCTGTTTGACTGTATGCCTGTATGTCTCTCTCTCCCTCTCTCTGCTTCTCCCTCTTTCTCTCTCCCTATCACTCTCCCCCATCTCACTCTCTCTTCTCCTTTTTTTCTCTCAGAGAGAAAAACTTCTTTCCATTCCTGCCGGGAGGTTGTCAGGTCTGGCCCTCTCCTGATGTGGCAGCCAGGCTTTCATCAGTTGGCACATGGCAGTACTCTGCCTGCAGCAGATTTCGCTCACTGGCTCAGTCTGGCCTGGATTCAGAAAACAGGATGTGCAATGTGCCAGTCATAAGCCAAAGTGCACATCCAGAATTCCACAGAGTGCCTTCAAAACATCCACACCAATGACTTAGCTGAATTTCCTATCCTTATTTCAGACAAACAGAAACTCAGGGTGTGAATTAGCATATGAATACTATGAGTAACACTGTGTGAGAAGTGAATAGTCATTTCTAACACCATTCCTGTGATGCAGATCATAGTAATTATGAGAAATTGTCTTATTGTGGTTATGTGTTGTAACCATTAACTCTTAACAGGTTTCATGGTTTCATGTCAGTCTGCATAACCATCGTGTCAGTTTATGGGTGATTTGGTCATCTCTCCTCATTTCAATACCATATTAGTCTGTAACAGTTGGCAAAATACTCAGCACTCTTTTAATTATTCATAATGAAATTTCACATGTTTACACACTCAGCTGCACAGGATTATAAAAAGACTACACATTACAGACAAAAAGAATCCTCAATGAGAACTTTTGAAAGTGTTAGAGCAAGAAATTATAAAGTACATTAACTGTACTTCTGTGGCTTGTGTGACTACCCTGACCGAAGCTCCCTTGCAAAAGCAGTTGTTAATCTCAGTGGGACTCACCTGGATAAATGAAGGACAAATAAATATAAAACAAATTGCGCACACGATTAGAGAGAATTTAAGGCCGTGTCATTCAAAATTGTTCATAGTCGCAGAGAGCTTTATTGGCACTGTTTCAATGCCGTGTGTCAGACTTGTTGCGTCATTACCTCATGAGGATGCAACAATTTGGACTGAATTCCTCCAAGACCCTCCCCTCTTTTCCTGCTCCTGTCTCTCCTCATTCAGCACTGAGTCAGCTCCATATCAGATTCTAGTGGAAATCAAGTTGGGGTTGAAAAGGAATTCTCAAAACACAGATGAACAGTCGCAGGAAATGGAGCAATTTATAATGCATGGAGCTAGACTGGCCTTTCTGCATGCCAACCTCCCCTGAGTGTGTTCCTGTTCGCAGAAGGAATGACAATGTGACTGAGGTAATAGTAGGCTCAAAGAATTGGCTGAGCCCTCTGTGTGTGTTTTGAGGCCAGGCTGTGGATATGGGCTTCAAAGACCCAAAGGCACAGTAGCAGTACTATCTCATTCTTTTTGTCCTCCTTCTCTCACACACAGCTCCTGCTGCTCTCTATCCACAACAGATACTCCTCTCTCTCTCTCTCTCTCACACAGTCAAAGGGAGACAACAAAAGACAACATCACGAGGCCCATCACTCCTCACACATCTCTCTCTCTCTCTCTCTCTCTCTCTCTCTCTCTCCCTCCCTCCCTCTCTCTCTCACTGCAGAGCACACATTCGTGAATGCACATGCACATGTGCGTGCACACACACACACACACACACACAAGCACACACACTCTACATCACTCTCTCTGATGTGGCTATGCACCTGAGGGCCTCTGTTTTGTACTCTGTCTTTTAATGTCTATTTTGGCCTCTGAATAAGGGAGTGGTACAGTGCTGATGGGCTCTTCATTGTTGGAGAGCCTTTGTGACGTACGCCCAGATGACATAGTACCAATGACGCATTTATTTCCTCTCTTAAAATCCACATCTTTCACTCATTGTCCGTAATACTTTTTTTCACTTCATCAAGCACAGTCACAGTGACTAAACCTTTCTCATTTTAAACAGAATCATACATTTAAAAAAAAAAGAGGTACACTTTCGGTTTTGTAGAGCATAAAAAATCATCATAAGGAACGTTGTGCTCTGTGCTTTAGCTCTCTTGAGAGTTTCTCTGAGTTGTCTGAAGAGAATATTCGCCACCATATAAAAATAACTGACTTGCTGCTTAAGGGCTCCTTGAAGTCATTCTCCTTTACTAAATATGAGATGAACTTCGTTTTGTAAGAGAAACAGAAAACTCAGATGACAATGTTTCTCTCTCTATCTCTCTCTCTCTCTCTCTCTCTGTCTGTTCTTATGTGTGTGTGTATGGGGGGGGCACTTAGTGGCCCTGCTAAGTCTGGGACTGACCAGTGACATGAAAACAAGTCTAAATCTGTGTTATACAATCGCTCTGCATGTCACACTCATTCGTTATATACATCATTCGTTTTGTTCCTGCACCTCCCACTGTGAGTGTCAGAACATCTTAAGTGCTTCTCACATCACAGCTGAAATCTCTCTTTGATTATTTGCCTCACTCTCTCTTGAGTGGAGGTGTTGGAGAATTGTGACATTGGAAAACAAGGCTTGACAATCAGCTCTAGATTTTGTTATGATTTTATGCCCACAGTACCTCAGAGACAAAACGATTTAGAGTTGAAGGTGAAGTCAAGCCGATTCGGTACATTGTTTTGTGGGATTGACGGCAATCCCAGACTGTCAAAATAACTTATTCATCATGTAGTTGAAGGGAAACGTTGCTGAAACACAGATCATATGTAAGACCCTGTAGTGGTTGGGTCAAAGTAAAGAAAGAGGGGGCATGCATACTCTCAAAGACTCACACTGAGAAGGTTGTACATCAGAGTAAGGAATCTTGACGTGTTGTAAGTCCATTAAAACAAACATTTAAGAAGCCGCATCGAATACTCCGTTCTGGCAGCCAGCCTCACTCGGCCCTTTGTTGCATTATTAATCTCCATGGAGACCCTGGGAGTTGAAAGTTTCTACTTTTCCAGTTGTGCTCATTCTAGCAATTTAGCGCTGAAATTTCTTTCAGATGTTTTCTTTTTTCTTTGGGGTTACTGTTGCTTTCTCATTTGCACTCAGGCTCTGAGTAGACGACCCATACCTGCAGCTTCCAGCTTTTAGATTGTGCCAATAACATGAATAATATGCGGAGGGGGGACAAATGTACATAATGTTACACCTCAAAATGGTGACTCTAGTCAAAATGTTTTTCTCTTGCCAAACTTACACCCTCAGAGTAATTGCTCTCTAGATTTTTCTTTCTTGTCATCCCAGCTCATGCATTAATGAGTATTAACACTGTTTTGTTCTTACCCTATCCTCCCTAATGGAGTGTGTGTGGATAGCATGTAATGAATAAATCACTGGAATTCTCTGATGCTCAGTCTTCCTGAAGCTTAAGAGGAGGAGAGATGTGTTTGTAAAGCCTATGTTGGTCTCAGATGATGGGAATATAAAATAAAGATGGTAATTTCACTAACTGTGTGAGCAGGCACAGGTCTGATGTGAAGAACAAAAAGTTCCTCCTGTTTTGCTCTTTTGTGAGTTGATTCGTCACATGGATGTTTCAGGGTGAACTCTGGGACGTTACTCCTTCAGAACTCCCTCGCAGAGTGATCTTCATGTCCTGTTACAGGGTGTTTCTTCATCTCTGGGATAATATTACCTCTAAGTTTCCTTCTTCTTTTTTATAGCTTTTTCCCCCTCACTTTTTAGATTTTATTTTGTTTTGGTTGGAACAGGAAGCTGTCACTTGAAAGGCACGAATTCTGAATTCAGTGCACTCAACTGAATTTAGCATTTCTTTAAAAAGTATGGATGTATGGTCAAAGTGAGACTTTGAATGATCCAAGAGTTTTGCCATAATTTCAAGGTTGATACTAAATAATAGAAAATCTAACATTATGGATGCATTTTAATGTGTGGACTTCTCTTATTTCTCTTCAAGTTTCAAAAACTCATACAGAAAAAGTTTGGGTACCAACATGATGTCATCCAATACCTCAACAGAGAACCATCCAGTGAGAAAACCTGTCAACAGTCAAATGTCTGACAAATTGTTTTTATTAATTTATCATGGCTTCAGCCTAGACTACTGTCAAGAGTTCTCCTCTTCGAACTTTGCAAGAGAGACAGGAGAACCTGACCCTTCATATCCATACATCCGCTTTTCACCTTAATGTCAGTTCCTTCAGCTACCTGAAGTAAAGGCTGGGAGTGCTTGCATTGTGCTGGAGCAGTCCACACTATGAAAAATGAATGAGAGTTCATGTTGAGTTGTGAGGCACTGCCATCAAAGCCGTTTCTTGGGGCAACAAAACGGTTTCCTCTTTGTAGAGAGAAGAGCAATAATTTAGCGTAGAGGCAAAGTATGTAGTGATGCAATTGTGAGGGTGCTGTGCTACATGACTAATTAGCGAATCTTGACTTTATGAGTGCTCTACATTCCAGTACATCAGTATTATGTTGTACATCTGTATCACATTCGTGTATTGGATACCTGCCGTGATGTACCTATCTAAAGGGAAATCATCTGTGTTTTCTCAGCTCAGTGTAGACTTACCCTCAAACTACCAAAAGGATACAAAGACAATATCACAAGCTTATTATTGACTGTAAAGACCTTATTTCTTTTCTTCAAAAGACAGAAAGAACCAACACATTAGAACTGTGACTGATTTCCCCTGTGAGGTTCATAGTTCTCACTTGGCTCAGAGTTCCTCAATGGCTGTAGGCCAGGGCATGTTTTAATGCGAGGAGAGAGAAACATAGGCTCGGTGCTAATGATCACATCCGACTGAAACGCTGCATTTTAATAGTAGTATGCATAACTGATGAAGGAGCACTACTCTGCATGTAGGTTACGTATTATCTGTCTCTGTTTTGTTTTGATATTGAGAACACTGATGTAAGCTAATCCTTCTCAGTCTAATTTTTTGGAGCCGGTTCCTTGATCGGTCTTGTTATACACGAACTGCCGAATAATATCGCTGTTTCTCACTCTGCAGACATAAATGGTAATGAGACCAAGCTCTGATGACAGCAAACTCTTTGTCATTTGTCTGTATCCTCTTAAACGTTGACTATACTCACTATAAATGTCCCTGAAATTGTTTTTTGTTTTGTTTTTTTTCCTAAATGGGGAAATGCATTCATTTTCTGGAATCATCTCCTACTTGTCCTCTCTCCCCAGGGTACACCCACATTTTCACAAGACACTTTCAGAGCAGCAATTGCTCATTTCACCTAGCCGAGCCTTGTCACACACTCATTGCGTGGTATTGAAACTGACAGACATTTCTACACAGTGTTTCTGCTCTACCCCCTAAGCCATAATTTATTGCATAAGTTTTCATGTTAGGGAGATGGGAAACCGATGCACTGTAGGTTTGTGTGATTTTGCTGAAAATTGAATTATCTGTAAGTTACCTTCTCTGACCTGATCTAACTGAGTCATTGGATTAAGTCCTCTTGATTAGAAATGGACTCACAATCCCAGAGTGCTTTGTTTTGCTGCAGACATGGAAAGTTTGGGTAAAACCAAGTAGCAGTAAATGTTTGAGTCGGCCTCCGTCTGACTAACATTTTCCTGTAAGTGATTGAGTTTCACTGACTCACTGTTGAGTTTAATGTTTTTTTCTTTTTTTTTCTTCTTTTTTTTTAGCTGAACCATGACCACATGTCCTTGAATTTCTGCAAAAATTAAAAAGAAACATCTATATTTCCAGTAACAGTCAGACCCTGCTTATAACAAGCATTTTTTTTTACAAAAATCTGAGAAATGAGGGAGGAAGGTTGTGTTCAGTGTAGGAACAAGTTGAAGGTAATATTTAAGTGCAATGTGCCCTCAAAGTTTAACAAATGTAGCCTCTTTTTGTTTTCGTTCAAGGACAAACTGACAGCTATTCCATCATCCACTTTTCACCCAACAGCTGCTAAAAAACTCAAACACATTGCGAGAGGCACTTCGATGACGGATAGCAGTCGTCGTCGAGTACCTGCGCGTTCGGAGATTAAGCTGCGTGAGATCTGACTCTTATGGCACTTCTGTGTGGCTTAAAGTTGTGTGTGCTCGGGCCCGGGCTGTTCAATGGAAGGTTTCAGTGCACCAGTCTGTTTCATCTGGCTGGCATGAATCATTAAAGCAGGTTGGGCAAGACTGATGAGGCAGGCAGGGGGCGCTCCACAGGGACACATAAAAGTCAATGTGGATTAATGATTCATGCTAAAGGTACTGTGGAACCGCTTCTGTCTCTGCTAACATTGCCGTCCTTAATGAGCCAAGCCCTGCCTCCGTTTGTTTAGGAGAGCCAGGATTAACCACACCACACCCCACGATACACAACGCACTGAAATATTGATTGTTCAGGACCCCCTTCCCGCCCAACTCAACTAGCTCTGTGCCTCCCACCGATACATGGATATATGAGCATATTATACTCTATGCCCTCATATGGCCAGATAGAGCGAGGCCTGTGCCAGGGATGAGAGACAACCCAGCAGGAGACTAATCGCTGTTGAAACACAGCATACAATCATAGTGAAAAAAGACTGCTCTTAATTATGGAATGAGCTGTGGTTAGAGTCATGTCATTTCTTTTCTTTCTTTTTTTTTCTACTCTACACACTTTTACATTTTAATTGTGTTGTTCTGACATTGTCTGCATTAAAATGTATAAAACTGTTTAAATGATGATGTTGAGACAGTAATAATGAGAATCTCATACATATGATATCTGCTGACTGCTACCTGTGTTGAATATGTATAGTCTTTCCTTGTCTGTCTGAGAGCAATGGATTAAATAAACTTAATTTGTCAAAATACCAAAATAAATTTGATTAGTATTTCTTTTTATTCCTTAGACATCATTTAGTAGTTCTGTTAATATAAATGATCCTATTAATGGGCCATAAAATGACATTGTAGAAAGGATTCATTAAGATATAAGAAAATATTCCGTGAAATGTCACAGTCATGCCTGAATCGCTGTGCTACACTAAATTAATTTCATCAATCACATGACTGAACCAATTCACAATTAGCTATGTTACATTTATTCCCTTACTGCCCATAACCATTTTTTAAGAGAAATTAAGCTATATGATTAAAAAGTAAAAATTGTCATGTTATGAGTCATTGGTGTAAGTCTTTTTGATTAAGAGTGGACTCAGAGTCCCAGAGTGCTTTGTTGTATGATAGACAAGAAGAGTTAGAATCAAACCAAATTACAGTAAGACGGATTAAGTGATTGGCAAGGAAATATACTGCGAGCTGTGTTATCAGATTCTCGAATTTTTCAGCCACTGTCTTCTGATCCTTTGTATTCAGTGTTTCTTTAATAACATATTGTGCTACCCAAGTCTCCTTTCATAATTCAACACATTTGTACGCCATTCACAGACTTCCTGAGCTCAAATGATCAATATTTTCAGAACATTGTCTCACTCTCGCACAGCTGTGTGTGCTCTGTTTCTTTTCTTTTCTTTTCTTTTCTTTTCTTTTCTTTTCTTTTCTTTTCTTTGCTTTTCTTTTCTTTGCTTTTCTTTTTTTTGAGGAGCAATTCTAAAAGATGAAAATATAAAGGGTTATGTGTAAACAGAGCTATAGAAAGTACATTTTTAACACTTTTTTTCAACTTGAACATATGTCATCTGTGAATTGGCTTCATGCATTGGGAGCTTCACAGTGATGTATTTTATCAAATTCATGCAAGAACCATTCTTTGCTGGGTAAAGTTTGGCATATTCTGCATGGAATAAGTAATGGAAACTTCTCCACTAGAGGAAGGCATGGAGTTTCTGAAAGATTCATAGTAGACTCACTCAACAGGCGTGTCCATGGCAACCCAACATTTTCAAGCAGAGAATGAAGGCCACGATGCATCGCTTGACTATCTGTAGCACACTTTGATCTCGATCTCTGCTTCTCTTTTTCTTTCTCTTTCCCCAGCTCCCTCCGTCTCTCTGTCTCTCTTTCTCTCTGTCTCTCTTTTTTTGTCCCTCCTTCACTCTCCTCCTTACCCATTCCACTCTCTCAAGCACAGAGGCATGCTTACTGCTCCACTGTCATGATACTGTGATTTGATTTGTGTCCACACACACACACACACACACACACACACAACCCCCCCCCCCCCCCAAAAGAATCTGCTTGTAGAATTCAACCAGTGCACATTGTTTATGCAGATGTAAACCTGACATGCACAGTGTTGTGCAGATAAGCAGTTTTTCTTATGTTACACAACTGCTTATTTTGAAACCCTCTACAGGGAGAATTCGCGGCACTTTGTATGTATGTAACGCTTTTGGTGTGAGATTTCATTTCAAACACATGCACTCTTCATCTGTGTGTTTACATTTTCAAATCCACCACATTTCAAAAATCACAAATCCCCTTAAGCCACTGGCATGCTAAATGAAATTATTAATACATTATAGGGATAAAGCATGGGAATCCTGAGCAACCATCTCTCTCTCTCTCTCTCTCTCTCTCTCTAATCCCTCTCTCTTTCTCTCCCTCCCTCTTCTCCCCATGGATCCATGCACCTGGGCCTAAACTCAATCCAGGCCCACAGACTGTCCTGAACCAACAGCGACAGGATTAAAGGATTAGGTAGGAGGTGGGGCGTAGGGTGTGCTTGTCAGGGCTACTGTGTGGGTGACACACTCTGTCAGGTGACCACAGCCACGAAGCAGAAGAGGTGTGGGGATCAGATGGTTGTTTACTGTAGCCAGACAGAGAATACTCACTCAGCTGGAGTGGAGCCCTCGCCACTCATGCGTATGGTGACTAATACACGAAAGCACTTCAGTGCCATTAAAGTGAGTGGGAGTTCGTCTTAATGTTATTAATTGTGATTATTGAATAGAGTTGTGAAGTTATGTCAGTTAACTAAACAAATCCCAAACAAATGAACTCTTGCAAACCATCCTTTACCTGTAGGCGCACAAAGACAAAAACATAAAAGCACAAAAACACACCGTTCACTAACACTCGTGACATCAAAATCAAGAAAGGAAGAAAATAAAAAGGGAAAAATAACTTGGAGAGGAGTCTCCACAGAGTAACCCACTCTTAAACATGTCTTTAATGAGTTTGACAGAGAGGCCTAGAGCTGAAAATGAAAACATGGGCGTATTCTGCCCCCCTGTGGTTAAATTCTACAATGCAAGCTGATTACACAGGCAAGAATGTGTTTTCACTCACTTCAGAAACGGTCTGCAGATAAGCTACAAGAATAAATACACCCTTAGACATCTGTTCACATGAATACATGATAAACATACCCACAATTTCTTTGCATTTTTGGAAAAGCTGTTCCAAGAATGGAAGAATGGGTCATGTCAATATAACTGTACTGTCATTTGTTTAGTTTAAACTAGTCAACCATAACCACCCTTTGTTACAACAGCTGATAGCATGGCTTTCCATAGAACAGATAATGATTGCATCAAAAAATGATTCACCATTTTGAAATGCTCTGGATGTCGTTCTTTGGTGACATCTGCTGGTAACTTAAAGACAAATGCAGTATTAAGGTGAGTTTTACACATCTGATCAATCAGTTCAGTAAAACATGGAATTAGTAGATAATTCATGTATTTTCTGACCTGTATGACTCGATGTAGTCTAATAGTACATTAAATTACACTGATCCATGGCATGGGCCAATCATGGAGACCAGAAGCACAAGGCTGTGTTTGAATCATGTCCTGCATTTGATGCTTTTGTTATGTCTAGAAATACAAAACATGAAAATACTATGTAAAGTTACTGACTTTCCCCAACTTCCTCCAGCTAACCAAAAGCTGTTTACCAGGAAACATTCACAAAGACTCAGCCAAGGGAAACTTAAAAACAAGGGAAAAAAGTGGTAGTGTACTTGTGATAGGTATACAGAGTTGATGTTGTACAGAGGTGAAAAAATAACAGTGTGTTCTTTAGAAAATGTCACCAAAAGTCAATCAAACCTGATTTTCTACAAACAGAAACTTATAGTCTATAATGTGTTAATAAATCAACCAAATTTACCCAAATCTTTGTAAGAGCCTGGAAATCATACTAAAGTCACTTTTTAATCACCATCAGTGGTGTCTATTTTCCACCAAAGATTAATTCTTTTTCCAACAAAACTTTTGAGTGCATCAAATAAAGTGAATCATTACTTTTAATGATTCTTTCCTATGGTTTATCTACTCATTGCAAGCAGTAAACTGAAGCAGACAGCAACTCCTCCCTCACTTTTGTCTCTCGTTCTTCCATTTTAAATGAATAGCAGCCGTTTAACAATGAAAGCTCTGATCCCTGTATCACAGTCTGGTTTTTGAGTTCCTGCTTGTGGCCAAAAACAATCAGTTCTTCAGTTGAAAAAGGTGATAAGCTACTAATCAGGAAGCCAATCTATGGATCAACACACTCACATATCCTGTCCCCTGTGATAAGGCATACTCTCACTGATTCAATAATAGAGAAGGAAGAACAAAACAACCATTGCCCCTAAAAGATGAGAGTAACTCATTTATTGCTCTAAGGCTCTCATTACTGAGTATTATTTTTTGACTTGCTGTCATGCACCGGTGGCTTCAGTATTCGTCCTATGGAGGAATAACATTAATACTTGAAGTGGTAAAAGGAGAAGCCATTGGAATTATGTCCTTAGAATGAAATTGTGTTCTTGCTTGTTAAAACGAGTATTTTTAGAATTAGAGTGTGTTTTTGTTGTAGTTAAAAGTATTGTGGTAATAATTCAGGTCTTCATTAGGACTAGTAGAGCCTTCTGAAAGATGTGCATTAACTGTTATTAGACCTTAAATTAAACAAATTACATATACACCCAACTTTTTGGGACCAACATGTTTTTTGTCAAATTTATGACTCATAACACTTTTGGAAGAAAGATGACCACACTCAGTAATTACAGCAGATGTAGCTAAGCGCTACAAACAAGCATGTTCTTAATTATGCCCTTAATGATTACGAAGAGAGGCTGAGAGTTTAATGTCTGTTTTTCACATGGAGGACAGAATGTTGTTGTAGAATTCTTTGGCAAAGAGTACACCCATGAGGTGAATACAGTGCACTAAGGAAATCGCACACACACACACACACACACACACACACACACACACACACACACACTGTATTGCCTGCCACTGACCGGTAGCAATCCCTCCCCTTCTGTGCTTAATGAGAGAGGACGTTTTTCACTTCATCCTGTAATTGGCCCTGCAGAGAATTTTAATAGAATCACTCTGGGAAATGGGCTCTTACCTACTACATGCTGCCTCCTCTCCTTCACTTCAGCACTCCTCCTTCCTCCCTCCATCTCTTTTTTTCCTCTCTCTCTCTCTCTCTCTCTCTTTCTCTCTTTGTTTTCTCTCTCACTCTCCCCTTTTCCCTCTCTTTCCTTCACTGCACTCACAAGCAGGTTCAAGGTGCAGTTGCTTTTGGAAGTACAGCCCGGTCAAATGCTTTGCAATTAATTGCTGTCATGTTTACTTCTGTGAGGAGATGCTGTAAGTAACGGGGACATTTTGTATTACAGAATTCATTCCATGCATGGCTAGGCTGTTTGATGAGTCTGTGCTAATGGGCCAGGGGTTTCTGAGTGCTGGGGCCACAAAGGACAGCCAGGGCATGTAAAACAGAACCTCCTCAGACCAGCTAAAGAGTAAAGCACTTACCTGCCTTAGAACTCAAATCTTTTATATTCAAACTCATCTACCGCAACCTACCAAAGCCGGCTTTTTCACTAACCATTTATAATATTGTGGGATACTGTTTCATAAGCAGGACATTGAAAAGTGAAGACATAGTTCGAGTATAATTTGGCATGAACTGAATATCTCTCAGTAGCGTAGCATATTCAAACTGCCAAATGAGGACTCACTTGAACATTTGTGCTTGTGTGTGGATGTAACAGTAGTGAATAACAGTAAAGAGACAGGGGAGGGAGACTGCCATGATCTTTGTCTGCCGTGAGGGGTCACGCTGCATCTTGTCAGGCAGCTGCCAGAGAGAGAGGGAGAGTGTTTTAGTGTTTTAGTGGAGCCCTGTGTCATTCTCAATACTCTTACCTGCCCCCGCTGTCCCTCCCTTCATCTTCCCATGTCTCTAACTGTAATTGGATCATCCCATGCTCAATCGCATCCCATTATCCTGAGTGACAGTGCCTGTCAAGGTCTGTTTTAGGGAGAAGTTTTTGCAGAGGCATATGATTGTGAAGTCTCTCTCTCTCTCTCTCTCTCTCTCTCTCTCTCTCTCTCTCTGTACACGTGCGTGTGTGTGTGTGTGTGTGTGTGTGTGTGTGTGTGTGTGTGTGTGTGTGTGCGTGTGCACGCGTGTTCGTGTGTGGATGAAATTGCATTGATGTACCTCAGGGCATCCAGATTAGACCTACTGATTTAAAAATATATGTGTTTTGTTTCATAAATCTGAATGGTAGAACATAATGTGTTGCCAGTCTTGAGGACTCATCAGTCATTTACATACCTACCAAACAAGTCCAGGTTACTCAGAAAAATGAAATTTCCAATGCTACATCAATTCTCTGAAGGTAAAACAAATTCACGGACAATTCAAATCAATAGGAAGCTCAGTCATGGTATCTCGTATTAAAAGTCCAATTTCCCAGTCCCCATTCAGAGTCAAGAGGTTACAAATTCATCTGTCCTGAACAATAGTACCGCCCTGCATGGGTGTACTGTGGGCCACTGGCGTGTGTGGAGTTTGGAAGGACAGTTTGGTCAAATCAATTTTAATGCATCCTGCCAAGCCTTCTGACATGACATGCCACACAGGGCTTCAGCTGCTCATGGCAGGGGAAAGGGAAATGAAGGTCACACTTAAACAGTCATTGTTCAAAAAAAGTGAAGGCAAAAAACAGTCAAATTGATAGAAAGAAAAGTGCGCACTCATTTATATTCTCTCGTGTATGGTATGCGTGGCAGTGCTCAAGGTTGTGGACGTTTAATGAAGTGTAACTCCGATTCCAGCATGATGATTTGTTAGTGGGTGCATGAGGCTTACTCAGACTCAGGGGGGCAGGTGTAGGGGCCTTGACGTGGAGACAGATGAAGCCATGAGACAGACGGTGAGACAGAAGACAGGAGGAAGAGAGTGCATGAGCACGTGAAGTGCTAAAATGGTTGAAATTCATCCCAAAGTATCACCTCCAGAATGGTCATAACTTTAGGCCAAGTCTCACAGATGCACTTAACCACTTCTGAATTACCCCTGATATGAGACAGTGTAAGTGACACAGTTGTAATGGGGTGTAGTTTAGATTTTAATTCAGAAATGTAATTGTAGAAGAGTCATTGGCTTGTCATTGCCATAACGAGAGCGAGCGCAGTGTGAGAAACGAAATGCAAGCTCACTGATGTGGTAATTTGTGTTGTGGTAGATGAACCAATAGACTGTGAGGGCTTTTAGAAACAAAAGTTATGTTAACAGAGAAGAACGAGAGGAAGAGAGGAGTCTAATGAATTACAGTTTTGTAGTTCTTTTGAATTCTTTTGTCTGTTTTGAATATTTCCTTGGTAGAGCCCTTTCATGCCATAAGTATTAACCGAGGAGAAAAACGTCAGTTGAATTTTGTCAGCGTTTTAAAAAGCACTTGCACATCTCATTTCATTCATTCTTGGTTATTCACATGTATGTGGAGTTTTTCCTGCATAACTGACTGCTCCTTTGAGCTATGAATAATCTTAAAGGGAATTTTGAGTATTATTTGCCTACATTAACTCTTGGTGGTTGTTGAATATTGGATAGAATTGGCCCAGCAGGGGGGTTTGTGTTTTCTTTTGCGTTGTTCGTATGTTTACATGGGTGAAAACAAATTGAAATCACTGTGAATTACCATAAAAAAAAAACAACAAAAAAACCAAAACAAGTGTTAACAGAATTCAATACTGTTGATGGTAAAGACTTGCTTTTAACTGAGATTTCTTTGCACGATTTTTTTTTTTTTTAACAGAGAAATGTTTAAAAAAGAAAAAAAAAAGGAAAAAAGAAACAGTAAGACAACATTCTCATCAAAAGTCTGGTAACACCCACCCAGAAAACCAAAGCTCAAAAGGCTTTGATTAATGTTGGTTATATCAAAGTTGATAGATATAAAGACGCACCCTTAGACTGAGGAATTAGATCACAGCTCTGTGTTCAGCTGCATTCATGCTGTTTAACTCAGCTCTCTCAGTGACTCATCGTATCAAATGAGTCATGCACAGCCATTAGTGCGGAATGAGAATTCTACTTACACTGTTGTGTTTGGAACGTTAAAAACCCTTAGACTGGTCATTACATGCCTGCTGTGGTGTTGGACTGCAAAACCTCTCCTGACCTCGTCCGACGTTAAGGAATATGAAGTTCTTTTCTTATTAAATTTATCTAAGCACAATCACATTACTTGAACCTACCTCTGCAAATCACTTTTTGATGATTGACAGACAATGCTGTCCCCCAGGTGCAGCATTTTTTTTTTTTCATGCAGAAAAGAATAAGAAAATATGAAACAGCTGTCTTTAACATTCAGCTAATTGTGTTCATTGAACCAGTTTACCGACAGTGTTCAAGTCAAACGGATGCCGTGAGAACTCTCATTTACTCAACTTTACAACTTTACTCAACAGCTTTTCTTTTTGCACATACAGTTTTGTTTCTGAGAGCACAATCAGTCAACCAAACTGCTTACAATTTGCTAATCTTTGGTCACACCATTCATTTTACGTACACAAATGATTTTTGCCAATGTCAGACAGTCACTATTTTCAATTTCTTTTCTAAGAGAATTATCACTCTTTTTCAACATTGGCTTGCCACCTGTGCTGGTCGCATGCTATGTGCTGGTTACATTTATCTCTCTGTGAGCAGACATATCCATTTCTCAGTATCCAAACTGCAGTATGGCACTCTTCTCATTTTTTTTTTTTTCTAAATTTGTTTGTTGAATAATAATTTTCTCTTGGCCCCTCATGAGTGTATTGGGTGCTGGGTAGCTTGGTTGCTAGGAAAAGGTCACCCCATCTGCATAATTTCATATTAATGTTAATGTGTGCAGTGATTGGATTCTGCCTTGTGGCCAGTCATCCGATGAAATTTCTTATTTCACGGTCTCCTAAATGAATTCTTCTCTGGAGATATTTGAATGTAGGGGGGGTTGCGTGGTGATCCTGTCAGTATGTTTTTGTGTGTATGCTTTTTACAAAAAAAAAAAGAAAAAAGAAAAAAGAGAAAAAAAAAACCCTCCATAGTCGTTCAGAAGCTACTGTGACGTGTGACTTTTCTTGGTCAAAAGATGCTCAGATCAGTCATCTGCACTAAGGTGTACGTCATTGCTGTAGATGTTACGCAATTTAGCCTCAGCGAGATGTGAAATTCTAATCAGAAGGTCACTACCAATTCAAAAAGGGTTGGATTTTCATTCTCTTCAGATTGCACTTAGCTTCTCAGTTAATGCATTTGTTTAAAAATTTGCAGTGGCTTATTGGTAAAGGAAACAGTCCAGTAACTTAAGGGTTTGTATATGAGAGCTATCTGCCAGTCTATCCTTGACCAAAAAGAACTTAACCTCCTGGTTGTTTCAGAGATGTGTGCCCTCTGACATAAGATAAAAAATGTTTTAATTTCTGACAAAAGCATCAGCTGAACTGAAAAATGTAAATGAAAATATGAGATCTAAAGTACTCACTGGAACAGAGCAGTACTTTACTGAAGCTTATTAAATATTTTCAGTTGTATTGCTTTTCTTTCTCAGCACCACATTAACAATGTTTATGTTCACACTCTTTCATAATAACACACAGGAGGAAATTTGTCACCGGAAGCTTTCGATAATAATAAAATATACAATTACTGAAACAGTGTAACACAGATTTACAACTGTGGCTCTCTGCTCCAGAGTATTTAAAAGATCTTTAATTACTGAAGTTGAAGAGTAAAGATTATTTAAGTGCAGATGTAGTGGTTTTATACTGAAGTGATCATGAATGTGTCCTTTACTGATTAGCCCAGGGTTGTAGCATTTACCATTCTGTGTTTTTTGTTCCATGAGGCCCATTGTGTTTTATGTCACCAGCCAGTGTCTTATTTTGACTGAACCACAGAGCGAGCCAGTTATTCACATACACTTCCACTGAGGCCTACTGGTGGTCGTGTCAGCATTGCCAATCACTGGGGGGTTAACTGACCCTGTTCCTACTATCCCAACAAGTGTTACTGTTAACTGACAGGGATATCAGAGAGGAAGCTGTCACCATACTTATGTCTTATTATTTTTAATGTCCAGACACACACACACACACACACGCACACATGTACACACAGACACATATACACACACAAATGACCCTACTTCATGCAAGGGAAAAGACTGCTGTTCAATTTCATCGACAGCACAGCGAACTCAAATTGATCTGTTTCCCTATATGGTCCCTACATAAACCCTCTACACCCCAGCATTCCTTTCTATTCCCTCCCCTAGGGCCAGCCTTATAAATCTAATTCCACCACCAAGCAAGCTGTCCACTTGTTCTTCTCCTTCATTCATCACTCTGCATCTATTCATCTCCTTGATGACTACATCAGAATGAGCTTTACACACACATGCACGAAAATGCACGTTCACATGCACACACCCACACGCACACGCATGCACACATGTGAGTGAGCCTATGCTTAACTTTGTCAATGGAAAAGTTGGTAAGAATTACAACGTGTTAGGAGTGCTGTCTGGGTGTGGAAAGGTTGGTACGAATTACAACGTGTTAGGAGTGCTGTCTGGGTGTGCCCCCCCCCCCCACCCCCACACACACACCCACACCCACACACCCACACACCCACACACATAGTGAGTGTAATGTTTGAGGCAGGGTGAAAAATCCAAAGCGGGGGCTGACAGCAGTTTTGGAGCCAGTGAGTGTAGCTAATGGCCTGTCTCCTGGAATTGTGCTCACAAAGATGGAGTGCAGGGCGCTTGTCCAAGTATGCAATATGTCCCCTCTTGACACAGACCTGCCACAGGGAACACGTCCAGGGATCCTGCTGGAAGCTGATGTTACTACCCCGTATCCCTCAACAAAGCTGACCCTTCAGGTGGCTGTGGAGAATCCACATAGTTCACAGGTCTCAGCTGAGCCACCTGTTCCTGGACGTGGTCTTCAAAAGAGGGTAAGTCCTGGCATGAGTCAACGGTCACGAGGAGTCACGAAGCACATAGACGATGAAGCACACAAAGACACCAGAGACCTGGACTAATAGGTATTATTAAAGAGAAAAAAGTATTCATTTATTATCCTTGTTACATTTTCTCAGGTAGCTCTAGACAGTTCACACACGAGCAGTGTAGTTGCTGTAGTGCATGGCATAAATGTTTGATGTCGTTAAGCTATGAACCTAAAATGGGACCCAGCACAGCTGAGTTAGGGTAGTGTAGTGACTGTATATTCTTATTAGTTACTTATGGCAACCAACAGCTTGCAGGCAGCTCACTGTATGGACAATGTACTTAAGTCCGTCTGTGCTGGGGCAAGAGCGCCCTAACCAAGTCTGTAACTATCAGTGAAGAAAGTTTGTTCTATTTTAAATAAATATATATATATATATATATATTTTTTTTTTTTTTTTTTTTTTTTCATTCTCTATCAGTGGTTCTTTGGGCTCTCTCTCTCTCTCTGTTTGTGTGTGTGTGTGTGTTCTGTGCAGGGATTCTGCAGGTGAAAGGGCAACTCTCTGGTGAGTCCACATCTCCATTTCTCTGTTGGCTCCATCATGCTGGGGCTCTCCTTGTAGCTGGCCTTAGTAGCTGGGTAAAAATCAATACTTTCCCGGAAAGACACTGACCACGCATGGTTCAGAGCACGGCTGATATCGCCATAATGCATCATCATTAAACACTAGTTTAAAATTCCTGACTGTTTCTTAGACAACACTATTTTTTCCCATAATTGATATTCACTATTTTTAGCTCGGCATTAATGTTTTTTTCAGTGAGAGTGCCTGTCAACCAGAGAAAAAATGCAATGAGAAAACCTAAAAAAAAAAAGGCAAACTAATTATGTGCTGTTCTTCTTACTCTATGTGTGTGTGTGTGTGTGTGTGTGTGTGTGTGTGTGTGTGTGTGTGTGTGTGTATGCGTGTGTGTGTGTGTGTGTGTGTGTGTGTGTGTGTGTGTGTGCGTGTGTGTGTATGCGTGTGTGTGTGTGTGTGTGTGTATGCGTGTGTGTGTGTGTGTGTGTGTGTGTGTGTGTGTGTGCATGCGTGTGCGCATGTGTGCGTATGAGTGCCCCATGTTTCTGTGTGAGTTGAGTAATGTTTTCGTGCTCCACTTACTCAAATGCCCTACCTTGTCACTGTTATGTAAGAATAAAGTACATAGCTGTGTGGTATTAAGAGCTATATCACCTCTTCTCTGTCACTGTGTCCCCTTGCCCATAGGTAGGACTGAAGCTCACCTGGCGGTCTCTCTCTCTCTCTCTCTCTCTCTGTCTCTCTCTCTCTCTCTCCACTCATTGCAGTCCCCTCTGTAATACCCTGCTATCTCTGGCCAGAGTGAAACAGACCGCAGGGAGCCTCTGTGAGCACTGATGGATTCTGACCCTGTACAGTAGAGCTCTGGGCTTGGTTCAGGTCATCTGACAGGGACAGTGTGACTGTTCACTGTGACTCTCTCTGTAATGAGAGATCACACTGTGCTGTGCTGCTGCAGTGGTATGCTCACTAATAGGAACAGCCAACAACTACCTCAATACAGCTAAAATCCCAGGAATTTTGAGTGTGTGTGTGTGTGTGCGTGTGTGTGTGTTTGTGAATTTAGCCTACATAGTTTGTTTTAAATGTGTCTAAAAAGGGTAGTAGTTGGCGTCAACTTAGCTTTTACATCTAACACAACAAAATCTCTGTGACATCTGTAAAATCCCAAGTTGCACAATTTTTACACCACGTGGTATATATAGTGACCATTTACCTTTGTAATTGCTAGCTTTTTGCCATGGGAAAATAGAGCCTATGAAATGCATAAGCCTTCTCTTCTTCTATCTGGCCTGAAAGTCCTACTGAGAACATGACTGCACTTAAGGGAAATGACAGAGCATTGCTTCCCACACATCTCCATGGTCTCAGGTATAGCAGGCCGTTAGTGTGTAGAGGTAGCAGTGGGCACTATGTCTGCCATGGCTCACCACAGAGCTGTCAAAGGTAGTTGTCAATTAGAAGGCCTTAAGTACAGTCATCTCAGCAACCCACCATGCCGAAAATGTCGTGGCTGAAAGTAATGGTGGTAATGCAGGGATGATTACATCTCAAAATCATGTTTTTGGCTAATCTCTCTCACTCTCTCTATCTCTCTCACTCTCTCTCTCTCTCTCTCTCTCTCTCTCACACACACACACACACACATACATACAGCCTTTCTTTTAAAATAGTTCCTTATTGCAGAAACAGTAGGACTTTTTCTACCCCTGAACTGAAGTGATTAATGGATGTTGTTCTTTTCTTCCCCAAGCTTTGCTGCTGAGCGGTGAGTAGCCTCTTTTGAAATAACGACCGTATGCTGCACTATTAAGAAATATTTTATCATCATTGAACAGGGCTAAAACCATCAACTGGACAGTCTCATTTATTTGTTTGGCATTCCTGTATATCAAATATAATTGGAAATCTATTGGTCATACCATAGCACAGCACTTCTCATACCCTCATACTCTTTTAAATTCAGTGTTAAACAGACACAATATGACCACCAATTTGAAGTTCAGCCAACAAGGAGTGAGCAAACTGGTGTGCTACTGATTGAGTTATTAACAGGTAACTAACACACATTCAGAGCATCAGCCAAAACCTATGCCTCTGACCTACGGTCATACACAAGAGGGAGCTGTTCCTCTACTGTACATTAATGGGTTTTGTCAAAAGCTCAGGGTATTGTCATGCGTTACGACTGAGGGGACATTAATTGTCCTTCACTTCACAATGACTTTTTAAGCCTTTTGTCTCTTGTATGAAAGCAAAAGGAAATGTATGCCAATTTTAAATCTAAGTTGTTCCTGTTATGCTCCTTGATGCTTCTAGAAACGTGTGTTTGGACGCATATGTGCGGCAATACTTATGTGCATGTGTCTACAAGAGACGCAGAGAGCTCGGCTGCTCCTCCCTCTTGAAAGTCTCGGAGATTTTAAAAAGTTTCAGAGATTTTAAAAAAGCAGATGCGGGTACGATTATGCCTCGGCTGGGACCGCTGCTTTGATTAAATATCTCTCATAAAGGGAATGAGGCATGGACTGAATATGGAGGAGTACACAACACCCCCCCCCCCCCCCCCCAACCCACTCCGCAGTCAGTCGTCCTTCCCTGGCTGCGCTGAGGCATGCTGAATATGCATGTGTCATTCTGAAAGGCAGGGTCCCACATTTTCACCACACTCTCCATGCTGGTTTGCCACACAGCCAGCATCCGACCAAATGCTGAAAGGCCACCCATAAATATTAATGGGATGCTGAAGCAGAGAAAAAAAAAGGGGGGTTAATTGAGCCGACATCGTATAGGCTCTGTGTTATGTCTGTCCTCTCCATCATCTATGCTTTTCCTCCTTAGAGGAACCAGCACATGAAGCTCTCTGTTGGAGTCGGTTACCTAGGCAGATCATTTGTGATTTAAAAAGCACCGGAGCACTTGCATTCTTAATCGGGGCTTAAAATTCAGGTGAGGTCTAAGAGGAATAGTCTTGAAACGTATAAAGGAAGTTCATGAAAGAGAAATTTTTCTTTTGCTCGTCAAACTGCGGCAGGATATCAATCAAACTTTAATGTCTACTGTGACCTGCCTCGTTCCTGTGGACTTTCCCTGCAGAATTATTAATTGCTCCTTTTCCATCTTCTTCCTTATCTGGGAGCAGATGCTTTCTTTGTGTGTTCCTCGTACTGACATTTGATTAATTGACGTATCCATCTACCAGCAAATGCCATGTTTCAGCAGGACTGGACTGTGACGTCCTGCATCTCGAGCTTCGTTAGACGGAATCAGATCAAGCTTTTTTCCTCTTTTTCGTCTTCTTCTTCTTCTTCTTCTTCATCTCGCTCCGTTACTGCAACAGCATTGCAATATTTCCAGCTAGTGGCAGACTACGGTCCCTTGACACACCCCCTCTTGAAATACTGTTTTTTCTCTATCCAAAGAGCTTGTTTGATGTATTTCTGCTTGTGAATATGATCAGGGCCTTTGGACTAGAGCCTTACTAGTTGGCTTTAACAGTAGTTGTTTATGACAGCATCTAATGATTCTCAGGTTTGTGTAATGAGAATCCCAATTAGCTATTTTTTTTCTTCCCTAAGCCTCTACTCTCCAGCGGTTTGCTTTGTGCTGCCCATCGACAGGTGTAATGAACGGAGCTAATGGCGCCTGCGTGACCGTTTTGTTGGAGAGCTGGGGGTCTGACACAAACCGGGGCAGTGGAATAGAAATAAAATGAGGACACACCTGCAATGAGAGGATAAAAAGGAACTGGTCCGCACCAGGATGTGGTCTGTGTTTTACATATGTGACCAGCAGCAGCTGCTTTGTTCAGGGTTCTTCACACCTGCATACAGTCCTTCATAAGATAAGAGCGGAAGACTCAGCAGGAGCGCTGCTCTCTGGAGGAAGAGGAATGGTGACAGCACCTTATATCAGCGTTGCTTTTACATACAGTCGCTGGTTCATAACGATTGCATTTTCTCTGGTGCAAATTTATAACAAAGAACAATGATCAAATTATTGAATTCATCTGAGAGAGTTTAGAGTGGAACACAAAAACAAAAGCTGGTAAAACATAAAAAGATTTTGTCTGATATTTCATCTTTCATTTTATTCGTTTTTGAATGTTGGGTCTCAGGTAAGCAGACTGAAAAGAGCATTCAGTTTTATTGTGAAAGTAACCCACTGGCTTTATGCAGTGATCCATGATCCTTTCCAGTACTGCCTATGGATCTCTCTGCAGGAGAGACATGTGATCAATGTCTCTTCAGTTTAGTCTTTGGATTAAATGCATACGTTAGCTTTGTTTTGGTCTGTCATGTGTTGTAATTAAGCTATCATATTGGATTAATGACCCTTATTACAGTATGCTGATGACATCATCGGCTAAGCCTCTTTGACCCAGTGGGTGGTTTATTTACTGCACCCATCCTCTTTGACCTTTCTCTCAAAAAGAGCTCTTTTCATCCAGAGAACTACATTTATTTATTTTATTAATTTTTTATAAATGAATTAAACCTGGACATTCCTGAAACCAACAGTCATACCCCTGACAACGTCACTGATTTGCACACTGATTTACAAACATTGTAATGTTTGATTTTAACAGTGCCTGTCACATAGCAACGTATAGCCACAGCTACGTAACTGTACGAGCAGTTCAATCTGATGAATTGAGAGATGTGCAAAACAAGGCCAATGAGTATTTGAATTCAGATAAAATATAATTAAAAAAAAAAGATTCTCAAACCATTCCAATGATGTACACCCTCAGCAACTCTGTTCCCTCATTTTTGCACCAAGGTTGTTTGGAAAATGGTATCACCTTTGTGATGTATTTGTATTAAAACAATTGACAATTAAAATGTGCAGAGATGAGTTTAATAGATACCTGTGCTGGATTAGTGAATGCTTTTCTGAGCTATGAGCTGGGCAGAAGGTCAGGACCACTGCATATAAACCCTGACAGAAATAGTTCTGATCTGATGTTGTTTGACAGTAGATGAAGCCACCACCTCAGTGAGCAGTGGACCAAGATTCTTCCTCTGTACAGTTGACCTATGCAGCAGATGAATGCGTTGAGCCCATGGGGGTGTTGGAGGGGGGGTTGATAAAGAAAACAGTGGATAGAGTCACTTAGAGAGTGTAGGACAGAGAGGGCTGAAAGAAAAGATTAAAGGACTGGCATTCACCTGCTATGTTAGCCTCCAGGTTGAGACAAACTCCAGTTCTCCATCGATCCATGTCTCTCTATCTCTCCCTTTCTTTCTTGGGCTTCTCCTCTTCTGTTAAACCTCACTGTGCTGGCTCTAATTTCTTTCATCACCACCTCCAAGCTCTAAAACCTCTTTTTTTCACACCTGCATTAATCGTTTCTCAATTTTCCTCACTTTTCCTCTCTGCTTGATCTGTCTCCGCAAGGGGGTCTTGCTAATTCCCTCTACCCTACCCGTTTTTATCAAATCACAAATAATCAATGTTGACCACTCAGCAGGAATTTGGGTAATTTAGTCTGGTTTTATCTCCCATTGCTGGTCCAGTGTGCTTTGCCTCGCTTAAATTTCTGCTGGAAGTGCTCCTAATTAACTGCACTTTCACCTCCTCAACACACACACACACACACACACAGCTGACCAATCTAGGGGGCTTGTCCACCCATCCTCATCAGCAATAGAGACAGCTAGCTGCCAACAGTCTTCCTTGAAGAGCTAATTATAATACATGACTTCCAATTCCACACCCCAGTGTCCACTATGCGCCTTCACCCCAGCACCACGGTCCAGCTCAGATGTTTTCTGAGTGTAAACATGTCAAAAGCTGTGGTATTTAGATGCTGACAAAGAAGGCCAGGGAGCCACTGCTTAAACGAATGGTCACTGAGGCATAGATAGAGCATAAAAAAGTTATGATAGAAATCCTGCCATTACTAGCAGAGGCAAAACATAAACTGATCCTTATTTAAAGAGTTCACTTTAAAGGACTGAATTTACTTTGCTATTACCACTATGAATGCAGAAAATATATTAGCCCATATATAAATATATACTGAACATATATGGATTTGTTCCTGTTCTCAAGTGAATGTATTTGCATAAATCTCGATATATAACAGATATATTTGAAATGCATTACTAGTACATAGCAAATAGATGCCACATGCACACACACACACACATGTGTGGTGGTAAGTGTAAATTGCTTCAGAAAAGATCACCAGTTAAACTACAAAATCTAAGGTGAGCAGGTGTAAGCGGGAAATGCAGTCACTAATTCTTCTCTTGCTAACCAACAATGACAAGACTTCCTGAATCACCAGCCAGTTGGTCAGCTGTTAGCTAAGCTAACAACTGAAAGACTTTTTTCAACATCTTACTCAAAATTACTTATATGTTGACTGTCAGCTGTTGTGTCCCAGGGATACATGCAGAGAAATGCGACTAGCTTCAAATTTAATTACGTTGAAAAGCTCAGCAATTCTTGCCTTAGGTTGGTGAAAGTGCTGTCACTGAGTACACTGTGAATACAAAATTTAGACAAACCAGGCAAAACCATGAATTCATCTACTTGTTCCAAGAAGGGTTTGCTGGATAGATAAGGAAAAGACACTGGCACCTGCCTTGCAGTACATCACAGAACAACACAAGTCTACTAAAAAATATCGAGAAACTGAAAAATATTCAATGAACTGATATTAATTTAACCTCTACGTGATATATATAAATGTACCACACAGCTGGTGCTAACTTCTCTCAACTCATAAGAAAACATACAGGGGGAAAACTACCATATTTGGACATTTGCAGTGATATCATTCGTGCACTCCCTAGATTTGTCTGTTGGCAAGAGAATAAGAAAATTGTACATTTTAAAAAGGAATTACATAAGCCCCAAGAAAATATTTTAAATTTTAGTATCTCTTGTGTGGGTTATCCTCCAGGTGATTCATCCATGGGTAAAACACAATTTTTCATTTTACCTTGTTTTTGGCCCCTGCTCAGAAGTATTGAATAGATTAGTATTGGAGAGGGCAGCTTTATTACCGACAAGGTATTTAATAGTATAGAGAAACTTATTACATCAGGTATAAGAGTGGTCATATGAATTTTCCACAAAGATATGAACGTTTCTATACAATACCACTGAATTTTTGAATGAAATGGGAAAAAAAATTGCATTTACCTATTTACTAACGAACAAAGAAGTCAACATTGCTCCATTTCTTTTCAATGAACTGCATCCGCAAAAACAAAATAGCACCTCATTCACTGTAAAGACAAAAATACACCTTTAATTAAAAAAAAAAAAGATCAGAGTGGTGAAATTGTATGGGTTAGGTATCCCAGCAGAGACTGACTCAGAGATGAGATTTATAGTCGCTTTAAGATATTATATATTTCAGTTAGCATTAGGTACAATTGCAGCTGGAAAGTATTTAGAAAGATAACAGCTAAATTTTCTTACTGCTTATCATGGATTGAACAAGAGCTGCAGACTTACAGATATGTATATACGGTCCCATATGAACAACTGACTTCTTAAACTGGTGATGTAATTCTTCTGCTTAATCATATAGACCAATACCCTTTTAAAAACATTTTGATAACCAGTGACTGTAGCAATGCAAAACATTTGTGGGACAACTGAACAAAAATAGTTTTACATAGTCAAGGTCTGTCTTAAAGATCAACAGTAAAATACAGCTGCTTCTTCCACCTTCTGTGAGAACAAATGAGAACAGTGACATTAAGGCTACACATAAGTCAGGAAATCCTGACAAGAACTACTTTTAATTTCTAATTTGACATCTAAAAATTATGTTTTTGGAAATTTACTGTAGACAGTCACTGCTGTTAATGGCAAGATAAATAATAATACTTTTGAGTGCAATTTGACTCATTGTGTAAAAAGGCTATCAAAGTATTTGGGGAGGGGAAAAAAAACGAAACGTTTGATTTGAAGAAAACATCTGAGGTGCCAACAAACACAAAGGTTTTCCATGTCAGAAGAATTTGACCTCTCCATTAACACTATCTTAACTGGTCAATGTCTCTGAAACTCTCAGACCTGTTGCCACATTTGCAAAAGCCTCTAGGCGACATAGCATGATGTTATTTTCTGGGCACAGACCTCACAATGGAGATACATCTCACATTTCTCCTCACATTTCTTTTCTAATTAAATTTACAGTAAGATTGTTTAAAGTACAGCTGAAAATAAAAGTAAAGCAATTGTAGGGGGCTGGTCATATCTGACTAGACTCATGTGAGTGACCATTCCGTTTGTTTTTGTCCTGTCCTGTTTTTAAGCAGTCTCAAAAGCAAAATCCTGGTCCTCTCCCCTCATCTTGTCACCTAATCTGAACCCAGCACTCAGCTTTCAGGGGAAATCTTCAGGGCAGCCTAAATTAGACAAATCAACAAAGAACTCTAAGGAAGAATTGTCTCCTGAGTGTCTTAAATTTGTGAAAATGAGTAAATCTGTAAAGATGGGTGGTGTTTGGCGACTGAGGGAATCTTGTCTAATCAGGATCCTTAACCAGAGGGACATGTGACTGCATGCTGGGTTGTCCCATAGGCGAGTCTAAGTTTCTTTCCTTTTTCTCCACAGTCCAGATCAATGTATCCACAGGTCTTTCATCCACTTTTTTATCTCTGGTGTTGTGTATTAGTCTGAGACTTTGCTTCACTTTGCACAGGTATCAGCGAATTGCCTTTACTTGACATTCACCTTAAACAAATCTCCTCTCCTCTTGATGCTTCTCATCTAACAATGTGGAGCTGCTGATGCAAGGGGGATGGTACTCTACAATGCTCTTGCTTTCTCGAGGGAATGATCTTGCAGTGGTGAATGTTATGTTACTAAATTCAGTCACAGTTGCAATGGTAAAGCTTTAATTGCAGTAGGGTTTCACAGCAAGTTATGACATTATTAACAGTATTATCGGACAGTTTAAGCAACACTAATTCAGTGTCTATTTATGTTTCGACTACTTATGCTCTAAGAATTACACTTATTTATCTGGACGTTTATGCTGATGGCATCACGTAAATTGCCCTTAAATGACTTTCCAAGGGACTGTTCTCCGAGGTATACAACCATCTGTGAAATCAATTTGATCAGCATAAGCATTTCAACTCACAGATGAACACTCATGTGCCTCAAATTCAGCTTCACAAAAATGTTTGAATCTCTTAACCACAGCTGAACATTGAGCCAGGCAACGTAAAGGAGAAAGAAGAACCATTACCTTTTCAAATAAAAATAGTATACAAAGTCTATTGATTAAGACTGTTAAACTAATGGTGAAAATCAGCTTCATGCATTCCGAGAGGAAAGGTTTTGATTAGTTTCCCTGTGTAGCCAACTAAACCGCGCTTTTATTCAGTTGGTCTCTGAAGCGAGGCCTTGGATGATCCCACTGGGTGCAGTAGGTGGGAGAGTGCCAGCATAATGGGGAACTTTTTTTTTTTTTTTTAAGAAACCTGCCGACTGCGCTCTCTGGGGAAGAGAGGGTCTGCACACTGCTGATGTGGTGTCTATGTTCTTTGGAGGGTGACTTAATTTTGTCTTAATCTGTTTCCTGTCCCCTGGAGCTGTCGAGGTGCCTGGGGAAAAACAAAAAAAGAGAGAGAGAAAAGAAAAGGAAACAGTAACTGTTGTTAGCGTACTCAGCTGGCATGCTCTCCTTAACAATGCTCTGTTCATAGCACTAACAGGTTATATAAAGTGATTACAGCCATGAGATACAGTAGGCTAAACTCACTCACAGTAAATTTGAGAGTTTTGTGCAATCTGTGCTTGCCTGGCAGGTTGACAAGGGCTGATAAAGCACAGTTTGAAACGTCTTAATTCATGCGATACGGCTGCCAAATATTCTAATTTCAGTTGTATATATTGTGTGATCGGAGTTTTATTATGCAGGAGGTCTATTTAGGCTATGGGAAATGTGTGCTAGGAATAGCAAATGAGTTCCAGGTATCTCTAAAGCAGGTGTTTCTTCTGTGGAGGTCTTTGATGAGACGCTGTAAAGCTCCAAGCAGACAGATACAGCAGGCAGCGCCAGACTGATGGGTCCTCACTGGTGGCCGGTGCAGGCACGTAAAAGATAAATGGATGGAATGAATCTGTTTCCCCTCTCTCTCTCTCTCTCGTCATCTTCATCAACACCTCTCTGACGCTACGGTTTTTCCTTTGGCATCATGACTTACCTTTTCTCTGAGCTGTGGAGGTGCTGTCAGAGAAGACCTTGGAGTGGTGCTACCTGTTTCCTGAAAGGGTTGGATTAAGACATCCTAACTGGGAGATGTAAAAAAAAAAAAAAGAATTCTAAAGCTTTTAACAAAGTGCTCACTACACCGGGAGGTAAGGATATCATAGAAATCTGTAGACCGGAAAGTTCCATTCACTCCGGTTTAAGGTTTCGTTGCCTCCACCTTCACATGCTTCTTTCATTTTATTCTGCCAGGTGACATGGTGATGATATTGCCAGGTGTCACTGTAGTGCGTGAGACAGTCATCTAGGACTGCCCCCTGAAAGTCGACGAGTTGAATCATCTGTCGAAGACCCGTCGACTGAGATTCCTCAAGTCGAGCAGTTGTTGCTGTTGTTTTTTTTTTTGTGTGTGCATTACAGTAACAAGACAAAACAGACAGAAGCTTACAAAAATGCATAGGGATAACATTTCAATGAGGAATTATAAATAAAGGGGAGTCATAAATATATTTTTATGTTCAAGCAGGGCTGGCTGGTGCACTTGCCAAAAAAAAATCCATGTGACACCATGCGCTGGTGGTTAACCGATGAGAGAAGCTGAAACCTAAGGTGGAGCGGTTGGCAAACTAGGCTAGCTATAACCATGTCTCAGAAAAAATCTTAAGTATGGCAGCTTTTTGAACTTTTGAAGGACAGGCCTATGCAAGAATTCGTTTATCATTCAACAGCATCGAACATGGCAAACCACTTGAAATGGATAGCCTAAATTGCATAGCTAGGCAGCCATTCTGCAATTATCTGGGCAGATTTACTATACATATAATGCAGGCAATAAGTGCATTTGCAAGGCAAATTTAATATATGTTTATTAGTTTTTATGTTTAAAAAAAAAATAAAGAAGTAGGCCTATCCTGTTGAAGAGGAGTCAGTTATTTCATGGCGGGCAATGCCGTGAATTTATTTTACCCTGTCTTATTTGTTTATTCATTTACACTTTGTTTTAATGTTTAAAGTGAAATAAAAAAAATATAAGAGCTTGATTTAATACATGTGTGCTGCCTGTCTCATTATTCCCACAAATCCACATGGCAGCCCAACATTATTGTCCGCAATTCAAATAGGCCGCAATTCAAATCTTGCACCATATGCAGCTGTCTTTTATTAATTTTTAAACGCTTAAAAATATGTTCCCAGGACTCTGTTGCATTTCACTGTGTTAATGTGGTTGAAATCGTCACTGAAACTCATGCCAATGGATTTTCTGATCGCCAGATAGTGTATATAAAAAAAAAAGGAACGAAATAGTCAAGTATTCATACTGAACAGCCAAATCCTATTCCACTGACAAAATTCTGAGGCGGGTACCGTCCTACCATCATCATTGGCTTACAGTTGTGTTGGCTTGGCAGAGAGACACCACCAATTGGACAAGTTGGAGATATTGACAGTTATACCCTAAAAAAAAAACTCTGGATAGTCATATGCTATGCTTTACATTAGTGTGCCTTTAAACCAGTCAGTGCATGTAGAGAATCCAGAATTAAAAATACTCATGTAACAACATGTATTTACATCACGATCATGTAAACGCACTGTTTACTAATATAAACATGAATACATTGTCCATACTCATATAATTTCTAAAGGCTGATAGGGTGAGATGAGTTACCACAAGATAATGATATGTTGGTTCATCTGAAATTCCAGATTCTATCACATACAGTATGATTTTGTGAAGGAACAAAGTGGGTATCTCATCATAAATCTTAATGACATTTATCCATTCTTGTCAACAGTGTTAACCAGACAGTAAGAGGTTCTTCATGTCAAGTATTGCAAGCATGAACAAGGTGTCATTGTCTTACCTTGAGGTGTCAGCAAAGGTTTAGTCGCCAAACAAACTCTCTCCACCATGAATCAGGCGGCAGAACCTGGGAGATAAATCAGGATGAACAGGCTCAAAGGATGGCAATATTAACATTCTGTCATGTCCTTGTGTTTAATGGAGTCATAAATACATGCATGTGTCAGGAGCTCCATTCCAAGTGTCCAGGGCTTCAGGGCTGCAGCTCAGGCGCAGTATGCGAGCTCTCACATGACACATCGTGTCAAGTGAGACGCATTCCGCTCCAGGTGATGCCGCTGAGTGATAGCCAAGGCATGCTGGCCCGAATTGGACCTGACATTGCTATTTATGAGCTTGTGGGGTGATTCCAGCCTTTTAAATATTGGGCAAGAGCAAATGAATCTTTAAAGATCCACACAAGTGAAGTTGAAGGTTTATAGGTTCTTTAAGATCAGTTTAGAAGTTGTAAAAAAAAAAAAAAAAAAAATTGTTAAAATGAAAATTTTGGTACTTGGGTGTCGAAAGCACATAATGTAAAGCCATCCAAACTATACAACCAGTTGGGTTTGAGTCTCGTCACAGGTTTGTTTTATATAATTATTCTTTAATTCTCCTGAAGGTATTTCCCTAGTACTGCTTCTTCTTACTCTTCCATTTTTTTCCCTGTAAAGTGAAGTAATCACATTCACTGGGCAGGGGCGGACTGAAACAATAATTCAGGGCGGAAATTTGACTCCATCCCAGGCCACCCTGTTCATGCAGACTATCAGACCGCTAATTTTGTAGGCTAACCCTATTTGTTGATGTCACAGGCACTAGACTAGTTAAATTTGGCTGCTATGTTCATCTGGGAGGAAAGTTATTCAGATTACAAAATACAAAAATTTGGAACTGACCAACAAGTAGCCTATCTGAGTGCTGAGCTTTCAAGATATGCTATGGCTATGGGTGAACCCTCAAAAACTCACTAGGAATACACCAGTCATAGCACATACAAATGTACAGGGCTAGACACACAAAACAATTAGGCTACACTTTTTAAAAAGAGAATGAGATACAGAGTATCAGAGTTTCTGATACAGAAGTATAAAAAAACTTCACATACACATTCACTGAAATTGAACATAATCTACAACAATGTAAGCAAGAAGAAAGTTTTAATCAACAATGTTCACTCACTGGTGTCCGTAGCCTAGGTTTACTTTTTTGTTGTTGGGATTCCCTCAAATTTAAGTGTATGTCACTTTTGGCTCATGTTGTTGTCATGTAAGGCTGATGGTTGACAATGCATTGCGAAACTGCATCTATACCTAACTGCCGCAATACATAGCCGGCTAGTTTTTAATAAGACAAATAACTGCTAGCATAGTAACAGTGGCAAGATGACCTTATTTCTTAAGGTCTCTTGGCTCTTCCTGCAGTGTAAACGGTAATGAATGAGATAGAGTTTAACCAGTGTTTATGGCATGATAGTGTACATGACTGTCCATTGGTGGCGTGCAAGAGGGCAGGACCTGAACAAAAAGGTCAAAGCAATGCAAATGTACACACAATGAATGGCGACTGTGGAAAAGACAAATCCCGAACTTTTTTGGCGATTTAGAAATCCTAATCGGATGCATTTCTTAGGTCCAAAAAAGTGGACGTATCTGGGTAAAAGAGGACATGCGGTCACCCTAGCTTAAATGATCACTATGTTGCACTTATTGCTATGATACAGTTCCTCAACGAGGACGTAAGACATGTATAGCCTACAGGCTGTTGTATCATACTGTTATTAGCTATTTAGCTAGCCATGGTGGGGATGTCATGTGTGTGTGTATGTTTTAGCTGGTGTTTTTGACTGACCTGATCCCTTAATGGTGAACATGTCGCTTATTTTGCGCTTATTCTTTCCCTCTCTGCCCCACGTTTCCTTTTCTTCTGAACATGACGACCGTCCATCTCACCATCCGATTTGTCTAAAATGTTATCGGTGGAGAAGCAGGTAGACGGTTGCTATGTGCATCACCGAGAGAGATGTGATGACGTAATTTTTGAAATTGAGGTGAGAGCCTGATGCGTGGATTCTGAGAGGTCTGTCAACTCATTCCTGCTTGCTATGTTATTGCTGGTCAAGTTGACTGTTCACGGCAGGCCAAAACGACCCTCAGGCCACTGGGAAATGTCCCGGTGCTCCTGATGGGCTGTGCACTGGAGTGAACCAGCAATGCACTAAAGGTGGGGACTAGTAACAGACCCTACACTTTTGTGTTAAAACCCAAAGGACACAGTATGAACACTGTCAGCAATACTTTAATTGCATCTTGATCATTGGTCTGGTGAGTTATCAGTCATATCTTATATACAGCTGCGGTACGGAACCTATACTATATGCATACCCGTCAACATTTAGGTTTCAGAATATGGGAGGGGTATTTGGGGGTGGGGCTGGGGTGACTGGAGTTGTTTTTTTCCCTCCCAAAGAGTATTTTCTGGTTATTGCGGAATCAGGGAACATGCCTGCCACACTTGCACTGAAGTTGTCGCAATATGAAAATGGAATGTTCTTCTCTGCAATCAGCATAACCATCTTGAGTTAAGATGTTTTCTGCCTTGGTCTGTCCCTTGGGGATGAAGGTCAATATTGCCGGTGAGCCATTCTGTGCCTCAAACAGTGTGCTTGTGCAGTTGAGAGCTGATATGTTGGCTCACAACATTTTTCCCGCCGTGCCCTATATTAAAATCAACCCTACAGGCTTTTCAAAAGGCATGGCCACTATCCTGGTGACTAGCAGATATAAATGGAAACTGTTCAATCCAACTCTGCTTAAATTCGCAGGTGTATTTGGATTTTTCAGGTGGGACGCCATCCTGCCCTGACATGTTGACAACAGCTACACTGGCTAGCTAATTCTTTCAGCATTCAATTGGTTCACCTGCTTGCGCAGACAGCAGCTGCACACATGCCCCTTGAATCAGGTCGTGGGTCGCCAGGTTGCGGTAACAGACGGGTTGAACATGTATGTAGTTGTGGATTGTGTGTGTAGACTGTGTTTCATAGATGATCTGGCAACTTGGTTAACGTCAGACCAACTTACAAAATTTATGGATCTGTGTATGACGATTATTCATAACAAAGTTTGAGGGCCATGCAAATTTTGGGAGTTTCCTGGGAGAAACAACAAAATGGGAGGACCCTGGGAGATGGCCTTGAAATACGGGAGAAACGCAGGAAAAAACGGGAGTGTTGACAGGTATGCTACATGCCTTGCAAACATATCCACAACGTGTGAACTCACCTTCATGGCACGGCACTGCAATGGGAAAAGACATGTTAGAGTTCTTTTCAGGGTTTTTTTTTAATCTTTTTTTCCTAATAAGTAGTAATTATTTATCAACACACAGCATACAGCATGCAAAGTAATATCTACGACAGGAACAAATTTCAAAGAGATGCTATCAGGGTTAAAATTAAATTATATAAATCCTAACAGTTTGTCAGTTATTTTGGTTTTTACTCCATCCCATGAAAGGACAAAACATGCTGCTTTCCACTGTTTGATGACTTTATGTGGCCATCACTAAATATGGACGCATTCTGGAGAACATGGCTCAGTGATTCCATTCACTCAAGTCCAGCACCAGTGGCAAGAGACACAGCTCTCAATAATATAATCAGAATTTTGGGCTGCTCTAAGAAAACTTAATCATGGTTTTTGCTGGCTGGTAACACTACCTCCTTCTCTGTCAAAACTAAAGCTGCTGGATTCGTTATTTGAATCACACTGTGCAATGAAATAAAAATAAAATCTTAATAATCTAAAAACTAAACAGGCATCAATCTCCAAAATAGAAACTAAATAAAAGCTGACAACTAAATCTGTCATTAAACTGAACTATAAATGAAATTAAAAAATGTGGTAACAACATTATAATGTAAAACATGTAGGAAAGTGGAATCCACAATTGCCTTGTATGCAACTGTAACAACAAATTATAGGACAAATTACTTTCCACTTTTGTAGAACACAATAAAGGGCAAATTACTTTTTACTTTTGTAGGAGGTAATGAAGTTATTGTAAGTCAACAGGATAGTTAAAGCGCAGTCAAACTGTCAAGAGATCTAGCTGCCTTTGCCAGTTAAGGGACTTTAGATGTTCCCTTTTTTCCAGTCACAGATGGAGGATATGAGGTGAAAAAAGCCTGTTAAATCCTGTCCCTCTCTCGTGTTATCTTTGATCTCACGTATGTGGCAGCACGCATGTGTATTTCTCTCCCTCTACTTCCAGCTGCTGTCTCTCCGTGAGAACAAGTCATTGCCAGCAGTGACAGCTGCCATGGTGTCCTCCATCACCAGAGTCACCTACCTCCTCCCTGACAGCAGTTACTGAGCCAGCAACACCCTCACGACACCCATCAGACTGATTATGCATGGTGCAAAACTATATGTACTTATATGTGTGTGTGTGTGTGTGTGTGTAACAGCTTCATGGACTAGAGACAAACTATCTCTCTGAAAGATATAGGTTTAGTCCTTAATAGATCTGTGCATTTGTGTATGCTCACATATGAGTTACCTCCAGCTTTGAATTTATCACGCAAAACGTTTGTATAGGAAATGATAGTGGCTGTGAAAATCTCTGGGTAAGGGGAGATGGCAGGTGAAATCTATCTGCAAAGCTAGCCACAAATAAACAAAGGTAGAGATATTTTATTATTATTGTTGTATCATTGTCTGTCATGAGAGAACAAAACATATGCATTTATGTGGATTAACTGCAGCTATAGAGCTAAATAAGACTGTTCCGGGTGTATTACACAACATATTAGCTTGCCTCAGAATAACTGTTAGGTCTCACACTAGTGGTAAACTGAACACAAAACTGTAAGGACACTACCACTTAACTTCAAAGCATGAGCAGAACACACCTTTGCCAGGGTAGAACATGATACAGCAACTTTTTCAAAGTTGAGATTCTTTGAAGTGGACAAGTATTCCCTACTGACATATACACTTTTCTGATCCTGTTCAGCCTCAGATTAGTCTACATGCTCGAATAACTGCATGTGTTCTGTAGTGGAGAGAGAAGAGTATGGTTCAGTCAGCACAGAGAAGAGGGAAGAAGATTAAAATAACCTAAAACTAACCTTTACCCTCTGACTCTCTCAGTAGCCACCTGGGTTGTGCGAGCCTGTGGGCACAGCAGCACTCTGTCCCCTGTGGTTGTCTCTCTCTTTTTTCCTTCACTGTTTTTCTCACTCTTTCTTTATTCTCTATACCACGGACCCTTTGTTCTTGCTCCAGCACTCACAGCTTGTTCTGCAGTTTGCCTTTTAAAACAGCCCTTTTTTCCATAGCAATTGATTAAACTCAACTTTGCCTTTAGAGCAAGCTAGGGAAGAGAGAGAGAGAGGTTCAGAGCCGCTTTATTGTCTATCAGTGCATGCAGGTCGCTGGACTAACATTCAAAGTATGGTAAAGGTAAGAACTTTCGTGTACAGTCTGGTAAAGGGAAGAGCTTTCTTGCACCTGGACCATCTCAGATTCCCTTCTTTGGCCCATGGAGCCTTTGATGTGATCGGTTCGTGATTGCCGGTGCCCTTCTGCTCAAAAATCATAAGTGCTTTGATTAATGCCACATCTGCGATATCAGGGAAAAGAGGGAGGGAAGGGTAACAGGGGGCCAGGCTGATCACCCTCAAAATAGCCAGACAGTCTTTAGGTAAATGATTAAGTGTCAAGTTCAAAAGCCTGACCTGCCCATGTCCCCATGGAAACCTTTGCTGTCACGAATAAGCTATGAATATTCATTAGCTTCATCAGTTCTCTTTCTTCTCCTTTGATGAAGTCAAAGTGAATGGTTCAGCCTGCTGTTCTGTAGACATTAAGGGACACCATATGCTGCAAAGGTCATACCTTGGCAAGCCTGTCTTAAAGTCACTTGTAAAGTGGATATTACTGTCTCTTTCCTGATCTGAAGAGGAATTATGTGTGATATTTTCCAGAAAAAAAAAAAATTACTCTGTAAATTTGAACATCAAAGAGCAAGGCCGACATGAATATGCAGCTTTCGAGTTCCTCCTTTGTTTGATCATTAAGTGTGTGGGCAGACTAGATTTAAGTGTTTTGGATAACCTTCAGATGAAGAGCAGGGAGAAACATCTTTATGAACCTTGAAAATTTTAAACTGTCACTCTTTCGCTATGTCTGAATTACGGCAGCCTCAAGTGAACTACAACTGTCAGACCTCGGTTAGAGGGATAAAATGGTTATTTTGAGAATGATACCAACGCATTAACAAATCAAATGATGATTAATAAAGCAGACACTGCATGAAAATTTATACAGGTAGTTAATTTTAATATTGGGTATAATGACAGTATTAACATTGTGTGGTACTGACTTTTAAATTTGAATTAAAGTCTTATTTAGGAAAAGAGACCAAAAGTGAAAGCATGAAAAATGTGCAAGCCTTCTTTTGACAGTTAAAAAGAGTTATCTTACTTTGTAAGAGAATTTAAAATGTTACACTTACTTTCCATTGAAATAATAATTGTTTCCTCTCACAGTTATGAGACGAATGAGCTGATAAAAAGTAAGAAATATAAAAAATAAAAGTCCTCTTTTGAAATAGAGCATATTTTATGTCAAAGTGGCTTTCTTGGTATCTAAAGCCTTGGTTCATAAATTAAGCATATTCTTGAATGATGCAATTTAAAATGTAAAACGGCTACACTACACTTTCACTTTCCATTGAATCCATCTCAGTAAATTTCCAAAACCCTCACAGTACAAGGAGTTCCCAAACCATCTCACAAAAATGAAACTATAAAGGTCACACTTTGAACTCCTTACCCAGAGGTGCACTTGGTTGCTAGGTAACACCCTGTGCAGGCTGGAGGTGTAAAAAGCTGCTTGCACAATAAAGGCAGAATGGTTTCAAGGTCATGCCCTCTTTGTTTGACTACCAATGGATAAAGACCTTCTCTAAGCCGAGTCATATGACCCCTCAGGCCGAACTGGGATAGGTCCAGCAGTGGTTGCTCCACAGTCCTAGAGAGCAGGAGAGAAAAGAACATTCTAGAAAACTCCTTGGTGAACGCTTTCAACATTCAATATAGCTCTTTTCCAATTTACAGTATAGTGAGTCTGTTTGAGCTAAGATACAATAGTTACAATACAAATTCCTATTCTGTTTTTTTTTTTTCATTTATACTTCAAGAACTGTGAGGATGAAGAAAAATTGACGGTTGAAAAAAATCTGAAAGCCTACTTTTTCTTCACCTGAAATACAGCTGTTTTTTCCTTTTCTTTTTTTTCCCTTTTTCTTTTTTTAGTTAGCACTAGCACTGTCTAAGTAAAAAAGAAGGCGTGTCTCTTTGTGTTTGACAATACTCATTGGACCAGTCAGCCACAATGTTTTGTGGTACCACCATCTGGGTCATGCTCCTGAGCAGAAGCTAAATTTGGTTCTTGGAATAACATTTGGAACAAAACAGCACTCCAGTGGAATAGGGAAAAAAATTAATCATAAAGAAATGTTCTGGATCTACAGAGGTTTAATACGTAAAGTATACACAAAATTGTTTTTTGCACCCACCAAACCAAGTGATGAACTCTACCAAAATTTTCAGTGTATTCTTTCACCACCTGTGCAGCCGGCCTCTTGTAAAGAACAGGAAAATCCTATCAGCCTACTCTGTGTTGTCCTTTAACATTGCTAGCCTTTGTTGCTGCTTTAGCATGATAAAACAGAGAAAAACTGAACAAGTCTCATTCACATTATTACTTTAGCTGAATAAAGGTTTGGTCCTCCAAACTGTGAGTCTTGTGAGCATTTACCTTGTCAAGGGGAGTTAAATCCATCAGCCAGGGACTGTCTCCTAGTGTGACAGCTAATTAAATTGTTCAGTGCTGTATCTCTCTGGCCTCTCTCACCGCATGCCTTCCGTTGCATATGATATTTACTCAACTGCATTTGACTGATGGTTTTAGTGTGGTGTTTGACAATAGAGAGCTACAGAGGAACTGCAAGGACAGTTTAAGCACCGTGGCTTTCAATTAAAGCAGCTTGCTGATAAAAACCTGGTCTGTGTTTGTCAAGAGGTCTCTGGGATCATCTTCCGGAAAGCAATATAGAGGAGGGGAGAGTGATGTCATTAAGAGAACAATAAAACCTTTATGGGAGTAAATAGAATGTCCTGTTTCACTGCAATCAGTGGTCATTTGTTCAATCAGTCTTAGAATGTCCTCTCCCTCAACTAGACATACTGTGCTCTGAAGATAAGTGTGGTAAGCCAACCACCTGATCTAGAACTGACACATGCTCTAAAACTGACTCGTCTGCCTTATTTAGCCTCTACCCTTCTCCCCACACACAACTGAAACAGCCTAAGTGACCTCTCAGAAATCCCTCACCGGACTTCAGTTAGAATTCACTCTTTGTTCGGAGGCAGTCAAAGGACTTGCTTTTAATCATCTGGGATGTATGCTCCCGTGACGTCACAGAGCTGCCATACCTCCAACAGCAGCTTTGATTAAGAATGAACAGAGAGTGAGTCAGTGTTGCATTCATATCCTTTTCTACTGAGATTAGTCACTGTGAAGTTCTTATTAAACGACTGCAAAGCACCTAATTCCTTAATGAAGCCCTAACTAGCAGTGAGAAGAAATGTGTGCACGTGTTTGTGTGTGTGTGTGTGTACGTGTGTCTGTGTGTGTGTGTGCACGTGTGTGTGTGTGAGAGGGGGGGGGGGGGCATACTGAGTCATTCTAATGTGTGATCCCATTTCTTAAAAACACATGCATGCACAGCCTTCAATTATCCGGGTGAAAAACCTCCCGAGGCCACAGTTTTCACACATAGTAACCTTCCTTTAACAATAAGGTGCCAGGCGAAACATTTTTGACACTCAGTAACCTACCGTACATTCACACTGTAACTAAAAGTGAGCCTGTTTCATTTAACACATTTAGGTACACTTTCTCTGTTGTGCTTGAGCCATGCAACCTATGTTTTGAACATCAAATCAGAAGTGATTCATATTTAATATGTTTATATCATATTTATGTATTTATGTGAAAGATGACTCGTGTTGTATTCTGTGTTACTAGTGTCCTGCATATTTAAGTCTGTCCAGACAAAGCGAGCAGTGGTAAGTGCTTAAAAGCCTTTTTGTTCCTTTTCTGTTTTTCAACTTTGTCATTTTGAGCTGGCAAATAAGAACCATCATGTCAGTGCCTTCTGTGACTGTCTAGTAGACCTGATCCAACTCTCATGACACATAGCATATATCACTGTTATTTACAATAAAACTGGTTGTTCAGTTTGCATTCCAGCTGTGTAAATATTGAGCTTATCATGGCAGGAACAACATACACACAGGGCTCAAATGTTCAGACTGAAGTATATTTTATATTACTTCCATGCTTTTGACCATTGTAAAAAATATTTAAAAATATTTTGAAAAGTATTCAGTTATTATTACCAAGCAATGCTATCTCACAGGGATGGACTCTACATATGGCAGCTCTTCCTCCATCCTGACTACACTTTTATATTATTTATAACATTACTTGTTGGATTTTTTCTATGAACAATTTTTTTTAGGTAGGTGGAAAATTACTTTGGGTTGTCACAATTGAAACAGGTATATCAATAACAAAAGAACCTCTGTAGGTTATTTGTTTTGGTAGTGAAAGTTGTCAAAAAAAAAAAAAAAAAGCTATCAAGAGAGACCAAGAACATAGCATTAAAATATCACAAGATAAAATTCATTCCGATGAAGCTACTCAAAAAAGCAAGACACATAAAAGGCACAAACATGCCTGAGAAGAGGGTATAGACATTGGGATGAATACAGGCAGAGGATCAGAGAGGACAATATTGTGTATGTCTCCAAAAAAGAAAGAGAAAGAAATACAAGGGGGAAGCAATAGGGAAAAGTCTACAAATGATTTATCTGAGAAGGAAAGGAATTACACCAAAACAAGATGGAGAAAAAGTCAAAGCCAACACAGGGCATAAGTGTAAGGGTTGGAGATGTTTTGTATGGTTACTATGCCAACTCTCACCTTTAGTGAGAGCATTTGTACACACCCGTAGACTTTAAGAAAAGCAAATGGTCAGAAAAGAGAGGCTCATAGCTACAGCTGAATAAAACATGCAGAGCAACACGTTCAGCAGAGGATGAAGAAGAAAGTTAAGAAATACAAGATAACAAGGGGTTGAGGACAGCAAATTTCCCCATGATCCAAAACAGAGAACTGAGAGAGAACAAAGTTCCTTACTATCCCCTGAAAGACTCACTCAGTCTGCCAGGCAATTATCAGTCATCTGAAGCAGGACCTCAAAGACAACTATCAATGTTCATACAGAGGAGATCATGGACAAACTGTGGGTCTTTCAAAACCAAGACGATGTCAGTGGTTTTTTTCAGCGGGGCAAAATAACACATCATTTGGTTGAGGATGAAAACGCAGAAGCTGTTCCTTTGACACAACAGTAAATCTCACAGAAATTTATGTTGAAGATCCAATGCCCGTATTTCAGATTGTGCCTGCAAACCCCAACAGCAGGGACACCTGCCTCTACAAAGTGCATGACAGTGATTGGTTTAATGCAGACAGAATTAAGTAGCTTAGAGTCATCAGCACCAACAGCTTGATCAAACAGTCAGAAGACGTGTGACGGAACAAAGGGGGGAGAGCTTGTATGTAAAGAGAGTGGAGTACATGCAGCGACCAGCCACTTCCTAACCCATAAAGGAAAAAAGAAAAAAAGATACACAGTGGTATAAATGAGTCACACCAAGAGAATAACTTGAAAAAGATAAGGGTAGACAAAAATGAGAAGATTATAGTTTCAAAAACATTGAGGCAGAAATGTGAGGGAACGGCTAAATAACTTTTGAAAGATTTTGAACATGAGAGCAAAAGTGTGTTCGTGAATAGATCCCTGAAAGAAGATGAGGCCATTGCCAAAAGACTGACAGTATACGTGTGTTTCGAAGCTGCAGGAGCTAAACTTCAAAGCATCACAGAGGTAGATGACATTTCACAAAGATCTTATAAACCCATATGGAAGTCATCATAACATTCTGTGTTATGTCTTACAGAGCGAAATGTGATCTCCTTGACTTTTTCTTTTTGTTTGTTTGTTTGTTTGTGATGGATTGATGAAGGAGCGTTGAATGGAAAAGACATTCTACTTCACGTGCACTGTGACATTTCAGATGAGATTCAGCGCAGTCAACTGGAGCCTTCTCGAAACTTATCACAGCGAGAGTCCTGAACGTAGGGTTGGAGGGACTGTCGAGGAAACTACCTATTAAAGCGCTGTTTGATAGACCTCAACCCTTAACTAATATACTTAAAGCTCTCATGTGTAGACGCTGCATGTGCATATTGTTTGGTGCATCACCCAAAGCACAATTCAATACCATGAGCTCAGCAGTTTCCACAGACAGGAGAGTCTCTGCCCTTGTTTTCATTCGCCCTCAGTAAACACGACTTCAGAAGGTCACGCTGTGAGACAAATGAGGACACCACCATCAGAAAAATCTACGACAGTGATGCCCCGAGCAGTGGGAACGAAGGGGAATTATTTCCAGTTGAAGTCTATGGAAAGCTAAGCCTGTGAACAGATTGTTATGAGTCTGACCTTAATGACTCTGGAGAATGAGACTGGTTGATCTCAGATGTCTGGGACATGGTGTTCTCTAATTTAGATTTCTGGATAATGAACTGTTCCTACTGTTGTCCATCACGGTCTAATTTACAGTACATTGCAATGGTTAAACAACAAAGTCATTATTCTCTTTATTTCTGTGTTTTGCACTGTGCGTGCAAATACATCAGTAAACAAAATGTGAATATTCTTGTATATTTTATGTGGTTTTGAAGCTGAAATTTTTCATAATACTGTCATTACCAAACATGCTTTCAAGTGAGGCTAAAGCAAATCGGTAAGGGCTAAACACACATCTTACAGCTAAAACGCTGCTCAATTCTCTATCAACACTGAAACACATTTGTTAAATTTAGTAGCTCAAATTGGATGATGTGATCATTTACACTACATTTGTCTTCACTAATGAGTAGATAGGGCCCATGTGCCACATATTAGTATATGAATTTCATATTCTCATTTGACATTTAACAAAGACAAGCTGTTTTTAGATTTATATAAATAACAATAATTTTTGCCTGAAAAATTAGGGAGCAGGCCAAAATGAGGAAAAAATGAGTGAAAATGACAAAAGGTTTCATTGTACTTCAGTTGGATTGTTGGTTCATATTTGATTGATTAGGTGTGTTTTATTTCTGGAGAAAAAGAAAATATTTTTCAGAACACAAATTTGACCCTTTTCTGTACGGATAAACTTCAGACAGCGCTGCATAACACAACAATATTTAGCAGTGTTGTATTCACTTTATGGTTAATCACTGTTTGTTTTAAAAAATGGATATACCTTTAAAATTGCAATATCACACTGGAAAAACATTTGTTGTCCAGTTATTCACAGATCCAGGAGTGGATACAGATAATGACCTAACGAATTCTTTCTCTCTTTTTTTTTTTTTTTTGCACCCTGAGTTGAAAAAAAAGCTGGGGAGATGCTGGCCAAAGCTTAAGGACCGATGTTTATGTATCTCATACCATTTGCTGCCTGGTTTCATGAAACATACGGCAAAACTGATGTGTGGACACACTTCAGTACTGGATGTATTTTGCTGGGAAAATGTCATCATATGAAGTGGTTGCAATACTCTGCTTCTCCTTTTTCCATGCTCATTTTCCTTTTTTAACATGACAACATGTCATTCAGACATGTTTCATGCAAAGCAATATTTGCTAATGATTAGGTTAGGTTATGGTTTATTTGTAATTTGTCGTACGACTGTTTTAAAGATACTTTTTCCAGTTTTGAAATGCACATGCCACACATTATGTGTCGAATATTGAATTTTGCCAAACATGAATATTTGATTTGTTTCTTATTAGATCTGGTTGACCGCTTGGCCTGCCAGCTTTGTGACATTTTCCATGACACTTTGTTGTCTAGGGAATGATGTTGTAGTCTGTGAGAATTGAGGATTTGTTTGGTCAGAGAATTGATGTTGTTTTGTGATGAGCTTTGGCAAAGGTCTGAGGTTGATTACCTTATGCAGACTGTGTAAATGTTCAAACCCAGGATTTTCTTTTTCTTTCTGAAGTGGAATATTGTTGTTGGAGTCTATTTTATTGTTGCTGTCAACAAAATAACCTATTAATACATAAAGCTAGGTTAGTTGATTAGTCTTTGTTTGCATTTGCAGTCTGAATAGTGGTTGCTGGGGGGATCGCTTTGAAACTAGCAAGATGTTTGGCTTTGCAATGCCCATAATGGAGTTAATAGCTACAGATTTGGGGAGGAAACATATTTTGTGGTGGAGGTTAGAACAACAAAAAAAAAAAGCTTTCAACATTTTAAATATTATTGCGAGAGATCATTTCAGTAAGCAGTTGTGTAATTTGTGTTAATCTCTTTAAAAATAAGCCCCTTCAAGGTGTTTAAGTGTCCTTCATTTTGTTTCAAGGTCACATGACTTGTTGGGGCTTATTTTCTATCATCTGATTGCTGTACATTATCCCTTACTTCGATAATGTGTGCATTATGTGTTCTCCAAGGATGATAACATGTTTCAGTGTAGAACTGACTTCATTTAAATAGGTTCCAGCCGCATGTTCGTGCACTGAAGAGATCTAAGTAATGAGAAACACCAGTGAATCACTCTTTCTATATACAGTAACTAGATCTCATTTAATCAACACAAGGCATTTTCCATCTCCGTAAGACGCACACTGGTGTGGATGACTGAAACAAGTGATAATAAGTCCTGGGTGACAGGGAAATGTCCCCACCATAAAAAAAGTAAAACAAATGGATCATTTCCCTTAGATAAGACAGTGCCAACAAGAGGATGAAAGGAAATGAAATGGCACTGCTGTTTCACAGGTGCTATTATTATTATTGCCCCCTCATGTGTTTGTCTAGTGTGTCTTGAGTATTAGGGGAATTTCTGGGTTTCTGCTTGACTGTAGTTAAGATAGATGAATGGAAAAGATGGAGGGATGAAAAATAAGACAGATACAAAGAGAAAGAGAGTTTTGATGTACAGACTGGATATGTACATCATATAAGAACGTAACCTGTACATCCATATGCATGCAGGCTGAGACAGTCTGGCTCTTTGATGTGATGTTTTTGTCCAGTCTGGTACATCTGGCACAGTCTTGGATGTGGCCCAGGCTCTGAGGATCTCTGACAGGTGGACCTTGGTCAGTGGGTGGTAGGGCAGAAGGGAGGGAGGCAGTGCCAGCCTTTGTCATGGGTACAAAGGACAAGTGCCAAGAAATGTGTTGCTGCAAACTTGATAATTTGTCTTTCCAACTGTATCTATATAGTTAAACTGAAGCTAGTCTGTAGTTCCATTAGTGTGCTGTAGCACCTTCCTGTGAGTTTCTCATGCCAGAAATGTCTTGGCATTTTCAAACTATGTGGTAATCCCTCACTCACTGTACTCTTGCCCTTGGGTGTTAGGACATGCATATGTATGTTAGTGCTATGTACAAGAACTCAAAGTTAGTTGGTCATGTCATGTGAGAAAACTTCATGTTGACCTCAAAAGCAATGTTTTACTTCCAGTATGTGATAGTCAAGCGATTTTTAGTGATTCTCTGGAAAAAGTTAGACACACATGGCTTTGCGCATCGATTCACTCTGTGAGACGGGTAAGTGTGGCATTGTGGGGTTCAGATGAGATGCTCAGGTTCAGATACTGAGATTCATTTTTTCGTCTATCTGCTAAAATACAAAGAGACCACCTGGAAAAGCAAGTAAAATCATTAACATAGACAGGGATGGCAGGCAGGCCATAAAGAATGGCTGGGAGTTGGGAACAGCTGTAATTACTTACTTTCATCAGCCGCTGTGAGAGATGATTTACCTGGAAAAGCGTCCTATTGACATGATCCATTGGTAAACAGGGCAAGAATTAATCTGAGGCAAGGCGCCAGCTGATGCTTCTCGATAAAGCAGAAAATTCATGGTGGCTTGATTTGTTTTAAGATGTTTTGTTTATGTCAAATTTGAACATGAGCTTGTTGTTGCAAGCGTTTAAAATAGCAAAATGAAGTCAGATCAGTTAATACCGTATTCATATTTATTCATTTGTTTAAACAAATGAACTGGACATCTCTTTCATACAGCTAAGCATAGCTAAGCTTAACATAGCATATTCAAATGACTTGATATCTCATTTTGATGACCCAAAGACGCTTTTGTAGTGTCGCAGGTATCGTCAGTTGGTATCAGCTGAGCAAAACAGGTCCGGTGGCCTATTCACAGAGTATCCATTTAATAGAATAAATCCATTCTGAAAAGCACCAAATGCATTAGTGGATGAATCTAGTCATCTGAGTAAAATTATTCTAGTGACTAATAAGCATTGAATAAGCATTGACTAATAACCAGAATGAGTGACTGAGTTGCACAAATTAGACTTAAATCAGTTTAACAAGACATTAAATCATTCAAACAGCATAAGGGGGCAAACCTTCACCATTTCCATTCTTCACCATTTTTCACTTAGCCCTTCCACAATGCAGACTTAATAGGCTACAGAACTAATTATCGAAATCTTCCATGGATTTGGACATGTGTTTGAGAGACTGAAGTTCAGTGCAGATATACCAGAGAAACAACACACTTTCATGTTTTATGCACATACAAGAAAGATGTGTATCAGCTCTGACAGCTCACTTGACACATGTGTATGAGAGTCTAGTTCACATAGTGAAATTTGAATTTGCTGTAAGTCCACTGGGTGTAAACCTCTCTGTTGTTGCCTCTTCAAGTCATACAAATATCCTCTTTCTTCTGTAAATAGGATAGATTATTGTAAAATCCAGAACTGACCAACAGAAACATGTCTCACCTCTCTTCCACTGTCACCTCCTATGATTCACTGAGGTGGAGCTGCAGATGGCGCGTGTCTTCTTTCTTCAGCTCTCCACTGGGGAATTCAAAAGTAGCTATACGAAGGCTTTTGCCCTTTGAAATAACCTCCATGGCCCAAACTGCAAATGTCACTCAAAAGTGTACACACGACTCTTTTTTTTTTTTTGGGAAGATTCCAGAAGGTTGGAGTAAAGGATGACTGTTGGCACTGAGTTCAAACTGTCAAAAGAAAGCTTTGCTGCGAGCTGGTGCTTGGTCAGTTTGAAGAGATCTCTGTACTTTGATGCAGTGCCCCGGGCAACATCCTTGACTAAACTCTGAGGCAGAGGTCACAGGCTCATCATTAAGCAAGTCAGTCTAAGAGGGTACATTGCCTCTACCAACACCGCCACGAGATGGTTAACAGACTTCGGGCAGGGCCAGCCCAAGAAGTGCCCCAAATCTTTCAAATTGGAGTTCCTTGGGAGAAAGACGAATACACAGAGTTTCTCTTACACTGGAACAGTGAGCCTAAAAGAAGCACATTGGGAAGAAGTGTCCTTACCAAGCCTCAAGAGCAGCCTGATTAACTGAGACGGAGCCAACTGACCGCAAGTCATTAAGCTGCCATTGGGCTGAGTACAAGTCACTTTTCATTCCTCTTACTGCAGATCGCTTGGCTGAGCACAATCCTTCTATCTTTCTCTTCCCTTCACAACCTTCTCAACCCCTCCTCACTCATCAAACATACCAAACACACACTCTCTCTCTCTCTCTCTCTCTCTCTCACACACACACACACAGACAATTGCATACTACTTGCTGAGGCTTCCATCCATTAGGGGAGTGGACCTGTGTCCTTATGAAGAGTCTTAGTTGCTCTTGAAGGACTGATTTAAATCCGTATCACATTGGAAATTCATAAGAAAGAGTTAGGGTATTGATGAAAGTTTGGGTCATGGTTGTGGTTTGATTGCAATGTTGCAATAGATGCTCAGATAAATTATTCTGAATTTCTACTAACTCACTCTACTTAACTTAGTCCTTGAGAGCATAACAATGAACCTTTTCTTTAAATCCACAAAGGAACTTAATCCTAAATTGAAACCAGATTCTAATCTGTTTAGGAAGGGGGGTTGGTATACCTCTCAAATAATCACAATCCAGTGTGTCTCCAACTGGATTTGAAAGATGGAGTGGAGGGCACACAGGTGCCTTTAGAGTCCTGATCTCTTGTGTTGAGATAAACACACAAAGCCAGAGGCTCCTCTCTCTCTCTCTCTCTCTCTCTCTCTCTCTCTCTCTCTCTCTCTCTCACTCTCTCTCTCTCCCCCTTCTCTCTCTCTCTCTCTCTCTGTGTGTTTGTGTGTGTGTGTCTTCCTAAAGTCCTGAGGGTGGACAAGACCATCAGCCTGTGTAACTTCTGAGTGCTGATGACAGGCAGCCTCTGCAGCATGAAGGCTGTGCTCTCAGGTCAACAAATGGCACATGGACCTTAATGCACATAGACGATTTTAAAGTAGTGTGCTACTTAATTCAAGTGGTTTTCTGCAGAATTCCGATTGCTTCCATTTGTTACAATGGAAAATCGTCCTCTGTTTGCAATGGGGAAAAAAGTGTGGTATTTGCAGAGGTGGTGCAAATCTTTAGGGGAGTTCTTGGAGTGTATGTCTTTCTCAAAAGTACAATATCAGTAAGCTCTTGGACTGACGAAAAAAAAAAAATCACACAGAAATTTAACCTCTACGTAATGAGCTTTTCTATCATACTGACAAATGAAACTCACAATCCTCTGCTAACTGAGCCACATCACTTCACCCTTAACTACCTCGTCATATCTAATCTTTAATTTACGTAACTTAAAAGTAAAGAGAGTTCATTATGGAGAAATTAAACAATTTCTTTTTCAAAAGGTCCTCTTTCTCCATAATGTATAGATAAAATAAAGTGCGCAGCACCTAGTCTAGTTACTCCACTCAGCTCTCCTTCAGTGAATAGATGGAAGGTCATCTTGGACTACTGAGCCAGAAGGCATGCCTTGTATTATATGGACAGCTCAAAAACACAGACAGATACAACAGTTTGTCCTCTCTCTCTCTCTCCCTCTCTCTCTCTCTCTCTCTCTCTCTCTCTCTCTGCCCTTTCTTGCACACTCTGTGTTTTGTAGTTAATTTTATTGGAGTTGTTGGTACGTCATCAGTCATTCTTCTCTCTCTCTCTCTTGTTCTCTCTCGCTTTCTCTCTGAGACACACACACACAGACAGAGACAGACAGACAGACAGACAGACACACACACACACACACACACACACACTTTCTGTTTATTGCAGCAGTTAATTTCATTTGAAATGATCCCTCAGTGCTGATCATGTGTCTTTCCTACAACAGTTTTCAGTCCCTTCTCTTCTCTTTTCTCCCAGAGCACTGATAGTGTTCTCTTTAAAACACTTACAGGACAAAATGCTGTTAAGACCTTATCACATAATGGTGTTTTATTATTCAGTCAGTTTATTGTGCACTGAGGTAATGAAATCTCATCTCTAGAGATAAATGTCTACAGTTGCCTGTGTAGTTTTTGTTAAAGTGGACACAGTTTGAAGCATTCAGTAACTTGGTGTCATTGGCACCAGCACACACATTCCATTGCTCTGATTATCTACTTTTTCAGTTTGTTTGGCTTTTTTTGTTGTTTTTTTTTTTCTTGCATCACAACCTTCAATTAGTTATATTCCATTACTTCATGACTGATTCTCCGCAAATTGCACTCTTCCTGTTCAGCTTTATGATTTTGTTTGCTTATTCCCAGTGTTGCATCCAGATCTGGTTTATTTCCTCTGAATTAAGCTCTCATTGTTGCTAATATTTATTCATTTACCCATTGAAGGGACACAAAAAAGAAAAAAAAAACCCTCAACAACCTCCTATCAGGTTTTTTTTTTTTTACTGCTGGAATTGAACTGCTAATTAAAGCAGACACTAATTTGGCTTTCTTAATAGAGCGTTAGTTCCAGGCAATTTAAAGCACTTGAGCTTCACGGAGCTGCTCGTCTGGCCCACGGAGCAGTGTCCCCGCCCACCCCTCTCCCTGTCAGCTCAGAGCCTCTGTCAGCCCCGCCAGCTCCTTGGAGTGACACTCACCTTAGCTGGATTCAGACTAAATTTGGTGTTTAACACATCATTTCACCTGTCACCTCCATAAAGGCTTGTTTGCGCTGCGGCGTTGCGTGCCTGTACGGCGCTCATTCCTAATTGTGAGTCAGAGTGGAGACATGGCATAGCTGGAGTAAAGGGGTAATCAGACTGATGGGAAACATTAAATGACATGGAAACATCCCTTCCAAAATGATTTAAGCGACCCTGGCACTCCGAGTCGCCCAGGCGTGTGCGTTATTTTATTTCTTTTGGGGGTGTTTACACATGACTTGTAAAATCTGAGCCCTTGTTTCTACTGTACACTGCTTGTTTGAGGTGACAGGGTAGTTTTGTAAATGTGATGGTCTGTGTCAGTGTATTTGTGGTATCTGTGTGTGCGAGTCCCTTAGGCTTCCCGGCTTAAGGGAATCTGGTGAGATCAAATCTGGTTACACTAAATCATTTCTGTTCACTTTTTCACTTTTGGGTTTCTAGTTTATTGATTTTCAAGAGACATTTTTTTTTTTGCGTTTCTTGTTTCATTTAACATTTGCTTTCTGATTTTGACTTAGTTATTGTAGAGTCCATTATCTGGCCTCTATTTTTGCTAAAATAATTGCTGATTTTATTGAATAATTTGCTTGGTGGTACTCACAGGCCCCCAAAGAGGCAGCAGCTAGTTAGGTAGTTTTTCAAAACATTTCCATAAAACTATTTAGAGGCTTATGAACCACAGTTTTAACTGTCTGACACATATCACAGTTTTAATGACCTAAAACAGGTGTTTTGTAGTTTTGGAAGGAAAGCTTACGCACACTGTTTCTCTGCACAAGAGGGATCGCCGACACGCTACACATGTAAGCACCAGCCACAAATATTTCATAGTTTTCCACTGAGTTACAAAAGTCCCATGGCCTGCATAGCAGTAGTCCAGGGAGAAATTGAGAGAATAGTGCAAAAGCTGCAGTCTTGTTGGGTGAAGGTAAAGTGAATTGGAGGAGGTGACAGTTTGACAGACATGTGTCCTTGTGAGAGCCTATGACAGACATCACACTTCCGTTATCTCTGAATATCTGACCTGCCCTTACACATCACCCTGCTTTCATCTGCATTTATCTGCCTTTCAAATGCTGCCCTCACTCACACAGCGACCCTGGAGTCTGTGGCTCAGCAACTTTAAGTGGAGGAGACATCCAAAAAAAAAAAAAAAACCCTGACATGTCCATTTTTTATGGTTAGTGCCACTTTGCTTGTTGCTGATGCAACCCCTATCTCACAAACCACAAAAACTAATAAAAAAGATCATCGCTGTCATAGACGTATTGCTCAGATCAAATAGGAGTACATTCATCAGCTGTCTGTAGCTAAGCAGTCTAAGTTATGGATTAGTCCCTTCTGAATGGTCAGACTGAAAGCAATGGATTAGTGATCAGACAGGCCTTGCTCAGTCTTCTGATCCAGTACCCTGTGACCTGGCTAATCCACTGGTCCTCCCATAAACCCAGCCTGTCGGCTGCTGGATGAACATATGCTGGCATTAGGAGTGACAGTAATGACACAGCTCCTAGACTCCATTTGTGGGACGTAATGGATTAGATGTTGAGGCAGGCACACTATCTCGATGATTAAAGTCTTTATCTGTGCTGACTGACTGCGAGTGCTTCGTTCCCTCTCTTCCTCATCCCCTCTCCTCCTCCTCCTCCTCCCCTTTCTCCTCCTCTTTTTTTTTGTCTCTCAGTGTTTCATGTGAAGGTCACAGGGATTGATGTCTCAATGGGAAGACACTAAAGTGGCCAGTGGATGGTCTTTTTTTTAATCTTGCTTTTGGCTCAACAGCACTAAATAAACATAAGAAGGATATGCTCTCATTTATTTACAAATATAATGGCTCAACATCAGAGTCTACAGGCAATTAATATTCAGATCCATGTATGCATCATCAGTGTATATTGGACTCTTTCACAGAATCACAGTTATTTCATAGTGTTTGTCTTTTGTTTTGGCGCTACAGCAAATTTGTGATTTATATTGAGGAACAATCACATATAGACCACGTTGTCTGGTATTTTACTTGTGAGTAAATTGCCAGTGTGTCTGGTGCAGTCCAGCTGCTATTGTTATTTCCATTTCAACTTTCTTTCTTTTTTTTTTTTTAGGTAATTTCAAGTATCAGAGAATGACAGGAAGTACACACATGCTGTTCTTCACTACAAGGTTTCTTGTGTTTCTTACAACTTGGTCTGACTTTTCCTTGTTGTCTTGAGGTGGGTGCCCTGGTATAAAATGGCAAATAGCATCACTGCCCAAGGAGAGTGTCCAGTCTGTAGGTGGCAGAATTAATGAATCCAAATGACTGGTCCTTCTTGTCCAGCTGTGCTTGGAGAAGGTCACTGGATATAAAGCCAATTCGAAACTGGTCGTCCCATTGAAGCCAAGATCTTGCAGCACATCTGGGCAGAGCCATAATACTTTACTGCCGGTAAGACAGAGAGCAGAAAACCTGAACACTGAGGAATATGCTTTCCCACAGAGAAATTATAGATGAGTAAAATGAGAATGAAGGTGAGCTATTGCAGAGTGGTCTCTGCAGTATTCATGAGGGGAAAACCAACCCTGACATCATCAAAATGGCCAAGACAGAATTTGGCCATTAACTTTTCAAAAATGTTGTGGAACTTTCTCTTTATTCGCTTTTTGTAGGCGGTGAAATATAAGATGTATAAGAGAAGCAAACGCCTTGGAGTTCCACTTACCTTTGTGTGTTAAATCCATTTGACTGTTAGCATGAGGTTGAAAGCCAAAATGGAGAGCACATTTAATCCTAAATTCTTTCTGCTCACACTAATGCTTATGTTGATTAAGCAGTTACATACTGTGCTTTTAAAAGGATTGTAATAATAGTTTCAGCAAAATAGCAGTTGTAAAAAGTGTCCCAGGGAATAGTATTTAGGATGTTGAACAGATGCTCAGAGGGAATTGGCCATTTTGAACTCCTCAACCTTAATACATGTGAATTAGGGTTGGGGGGAGGGTCAGCAAATAAGTTCTGAGTATCTGACAGCTTCTTTAATTCTGACTGACAGCTCCAAAATGCCTTGTGACTAGCTCTCATGCGGTCAGGGGGAGGGGCCGGCGGCGTTGCCACGGCAATGTCAGTCATACAGGACGAGAAGAGTAGAGCAGAGGCATTCTCATTCATCAGTCTGTCTCATCAGATCACTCTCTCTCGCTCTCACTCACTCACTCACTCACTCACTCACTCACTCTCCGCTCTGTCTACACAGTCCTCTCATTAACCCCACTTAGCTCTCCTCTCCCACCCATCTGATTATAGCTCTTACAGTATTAATTGTTTGCCTCTTCTGATGAATACGTTTTAAAGGATGGTTCCAGATCTACCTGAGAAACGATTTGTAAATCAAACGTGTGCGATCAAGGTGAATGAATGCTCTCCTCCTATTTCATGTCAGAGTTAGTTTGACACAATGAGCAATTTCACAGGGCCCGCGTAGACCGGGTTGTAAATGAAGGGCCACTAATAAAGCTTCTGGTACAGAGAGATACTCTAATAGCACGGAGACCGATTAGCCTGTCACGCTGTCAGTCACACTTTTGACCCCTTAGGATTTCATTACAGAGTATTATTAAGCTTTGCCTATGCATAATACGCTTTACTAAGTGGTGTAGAAAAGCCCAATGAGATTTTTAGATGAGCTTTTTGGCCTGCGCTCCTGTTTTGACATTGTTGTTGTTATTTCTGTTTTTGTTCATGTTGTTTTTGTTGATGATGTTGTTGTTGTTGTTGTTCGGATTTTGGTTTTGTTTTGTAAGTGTTTGTACACTGGTACTAACACAGCTGTAATTTTTGTTGTAGTTTTGTGAGTGTGAAAGGACTCATCCAAACTCATTTGTGATTCATCAGATGCGCTGAACCGATGCAGCCCTGCTTCTTCTAAATTCAGAGATATCTCAGTAAAAAGGATTCATGGCGCCCGACTTGCTAAATTGGCCCTAAAAACAAAAGAGGGATCTTGTTTTCGAATTCAGCGCGTTGGCTTTTATTACTTTGATATAAAAGCTAGTGATGCACGCCGAAAAACAGACACTATCTTCTGCTGTGAGGAATGTTCTTTAAGACTATAGCCTGGTGTGTGGCTTGTGTCTGCTACATTACTACTGGGAATCGTGACTTGGGGGGTTGGGGGGGGAGCCCCACCACCATCGTTTTGCCTCAGTAGCCTGTGTTGCTCCCAGGATGTCACTTCCTTTAATAGTGCGGCTACTCGCCTGGGTGCAGACAGAGAGAGGAGATATTGTCAATGGAGAAAAAGAAGGCTTGTGAGCACACCTATCTGACTGACACTGGGGGTGGAAGGTGGGGGGGGGGGGTGATATCCCCTTCTTTGAAGTATAATTAGCACATTGGAATGCTTGGGAGACTGCACCTGAGGCTGTTTCCCATTTTCCTGCCTTTTCTTATTTAGCCTGAATACAGATAGTGCAGGAAGAAAGCAAAGGGAAACATTATTCACTTTTGGCTCTCATCCAATCTGAGTGCTTGTTTGTCAGTGCAGTCTGAACGCCCACATGCTTCACAAACAAGCTCTCGTCATCCAGCCCTCGTCATACGAGCGCACCAACAGGTTGTTAAGGGTTTCTGGTGTGGTTTCATACCCTTAATAATACAAGGTTGGATGGAATACAGTAATAAAAGAAAGTTTTGTCCACTGTTACTGCCGGGCGTCAGCATCACGCTCAAACCTATAAACATATGCTCACACACTTACTTACAAACCAAATTTGCTACCTCTCAGCGGGTGATTGATTTGGTTTTTTATTTAGTTATTTTTTAGTCTAAACATATTATTTCAGAAACATTGAGTTTTGCTTAAGAGACTGTTTTACAGTTTTTAACAATCGCTAACATCCTTTTGTTCAATCTGCAGTCACATTTTCAAAACTCTACACACAATTAGCACAACATTAGTCTGTTGTGGACCATACCATTAGCACAAATCACGTTGTTTTCACAGAGTAGGCGGTCAATTAACACGTTTCTAAAATGCTTAAATTTTCTTTACATACAAGCTTACCCAATACCAAAATTATGTATCTATCTTGTCTTATTTACAAATGCTTGCACACAGCATGCCAGAAATGAAAACCTTAACTATAGTATAAAGCCTCTACTTCTGCAACAGCAGCTCAGAAGCTATACTGAAACAGCTGATAAACATTTCTGAATGAGCAGATCATTGAAACTTTGAGAAATAGCTGATTTAATGTAAGTTGTGTAAAATAGACCAACCACAGCTGATTCCAATCTAAATCGGAGACATAGCCAGCTGCTGAAGCTCTTTCAATTAGATGTACACACACAGCAAAAAGGGGACTTTTCGGATTGATTTTGTTCGATGTGGATACGGAACAACACAGAGGAGCAGAGAGAGAAAAAATAATGCCTGGACAAGGGAGAGGAATTGTTGAACAAGAAAGAGGACCAGGGAGAGGAGTAGCTGTGGCTTTTTTTTTTTTTACTGTATTTGTGTATTTGATTTTTTGGAACCAAAGGCCATATATGTTGGATATTTTGTTGGTCACTGGAAGCAATGTCACATTGCTAATAAAGCTTTTACTGCAACAGTTCTGTCATTTACTATTTTTTCTACTGTACATTCTATACAGTAAAGATGACTCATTCACTTTTAGATAGTATGTTGCAGAAAATGCACACATTTGACACTCAACCAAAAAATATAGAGTGGTTTACAGTAAAAGGAAACTGAATTATAAAAAAACAAACAAACAATGGATTTCATATTGTATATTGTATGCAGGTACCCGTAGAACTGACACATAGTTAGTAATGCAGTTTTTGTAATGCCATCAACTGTTTGTATTTTGAAAGTCATTGTGCTATAATTGACTACATGTTCCTCTTGGATAGGAAACATGTGCTAGTGTTTTGAAAGAATGATTTGATATTGAGTCAGGTCTGCCATGTTTTGATTGAGTCAGTGTATGCAGAGAAAGTTTTTTTTTGCATTTTGAAATGTAGAGTTGGTATTTAATGAGCAAAATGTGGTTGTGAGCAGAAAACTGACTATTTGGCTAATTGTGCGATGTAGGTGTGTTGTTGTGTTAAGAGTTTAGATAAAGTATCTCAAGTATAGATAAATCCTTGTTAGCGATTGTAAAAAAAAAACAACTGTAATTAGTAAATGGAGAAGAACTGACGACTGATCAATGCACTGTTTCCATAAGGATGTTAGACAGTCAGGCACAGTAAAGGCTGAATGACGGCACCACGGTCATCAGCACGTTAACAGATTCAGTTTGAAAGAGGTACAGGTTAGGCCTACATCGGGTAGGAGCGGTCTGTTATCATCCCCGACTTTATGTCTCCCTGACCCCCAGCTCCCACTGTGCAGTCTGAAATGTGATGTGAGCATACCTCATCTGCTACACAGGTCTCCTGCACACACACCGCTTAGTGATGGACACCTTGTTCCTCAACCGCATATTTGAAACAACGTTCACGTATCAAGTCTGTTTTATCCTTGATTTGTCACAGGAGGGTTGACGCACTGTTGTGTGTGTGTGAGAGAGAGAGCGGGAGAGAGAGAGAGAGAGAGAGAGAGAGAGAGAGAGAAAGAGAGAGTGGTAGTGAGAGAAAACCAGAGAGTGGGAGAAGAGTGTGTCTCCACTCCCATTACCCCTCATTAATAATAGTGTTTTCATGTTGATTTGAAGGTCATAGGCTGCTTGTTGAGTGATTAGCAATTTTTAATTAAAAGTGTCTGTTTTTTTTTACACCGAGAACATTAAGGCGTGGTGAAAAAAGAGAATTGTTGAATTCAAAAAGATGATGCAGAGAGTTGGCGGGCTCTGTTTGCTTTTTATTAAAGCAGAGTTACGTCTGGCCTTGGGTACAGATTGGTTTAACATGACTTACATTGTTCTAAAGCAGAGTGATGAAGCTCTTTAAAAAGCAGAGTTTACTGAAAGCACATATATCAAAAGGTTTGACTCGAAAACAATAGCTTTTTGGCAGAGAGCATTTGAGAAGCTACTATACTCAGCAGAAATATGTAATCTTCCCAAAAACATGATAATCTGATGACCAACCATCTCAATATTGCTAGGAATGTTTGTTTGATGAGACAATGACCAGAGAAACAAAGACAATCACAGTAAAAAAAAAATATATATCTTTTACTGCCTGCTACATCATCTTTTATATCATATATCAGTGTCCTGTTTCTAAAGTTTCCAAGATAAAGTTGCTGTGAGCTGGTTAGAATGTCCTATTTCAGAAAATATGTCATAATTCTACAATTACTAACATCTGTATTCTTACTCAGTGAATGATTCTCAGTGGTTTGAGGCAGGAACATCATATCATCATTTACTGATACAGCATAAAGTCTTGCAGGGTTTAATCCATACTTAACTTCAGAGTGAGTGCCTGCTCTTGGTCAGATAGACAGAAATGCAGGAGTATTGTTGTGTTTGTCTTTTCATGGCTTTCCTGTGTCATGGAAATTCTACCATCACTGTCACTGACATTAAGCTTGTATAAACAGTGAGAAAAACACAGCTTTTTGAAATGTTTCTGCTTGAACCTTTTTCGGCTGAAAAGCCATGCACACAGACATGTGGATATGAGCTATGTTGAAAAATTATCATTTTATTATTCCATCAAATAATCCAGGCTTTGGATAGTATAAATATCTTGAAAACTGTCTGATACCAGTGCGTATGAAGTAAAATCGGAATTCAGGAATGTAGGCACGGTTCATTGGTATACAATGTCCCTCCACTTCATTTAATCTGCGAAATTCGCGAGGAAAAAATGGCAGGTGTTTGGACGTAGAAAATTACAATAAGAGTAAATGCTATGCATTTGCATATTCTGCCAGACCTGAATGTCTGTTCTTGATAATTCATGAAATATGGTTTTTCCTGCTGAGCTAGAGATGTGCAAAATAAATGAGCAAAATTACTCTCTCTCTATCTCGCTGTGTGTGTGTGTGTGTGTGTTAGACAAAGGAGTTGGAGAGCAAGAAAGAGAGAGAGAGAGAGAGAGAGAATATTGGTTGCTCTGCTACTGCATACAGCTTCATCAGCCAGATATTTAGCACATCTGGGGCAAACTGCTCTCTGGTCAGGGAGAAGAGCCTTTGTCTCTGATTTTACCGTCTTACACACGGGTAGTCAAACACGCCTGTCACAGCTATCATAAAGCTCTGTAACCAAATTGAGAGAAAGACTCCCAATGCCCCCCCCCCCACCCCCCCAAGCCCCACTCGAAAAACGAGCAGTGGTCAAAGCAGCTGTTACATGTAAAATTTACTAAGGATGACGCAATATAAGAATATATTCAAGCTAGTAAGAAGTGGGTTAGTATAAAAAAACAGAGACACTGTAAGAAGCTGATGTGTCTTCTCTCGACTTGTGATGTTGATGCTGCTTTGTGAACTCTTATCTAAAAAGTCAGCGTTTTCCTGGAGAAATGAAAGCAGATGGTTACAGGAAGCCATGCGCAGTTAGAAAAAAAATAACAAGCGTTTCAAAAAAAAAAAAAAAAAAAAAACGCAAGCTGAAACTTTTCTTTTTCTCTCTTCTTCTTTTTTTTTTTTTTTTTTTTTTTTATTAAAACCTTTGATAACACACTTACATTTCGCCGGACTAAATCATACCTAATGACATTGTCTGCCAGAGAGAAAAAAAAAAAAAATCCTCAAATAGTCAAAACTAACTCGTTGTGAAAATGTCAAGCGGAACATTGTGACATTTCTAGAGCACTTTCAAGTGCTCCTTCTCAATAAACCTGCCATGTGTCAGCATATTCCATCCAGGTTTCTGACACAATAACATCCAGGAGTTCAGATCGCTCTCTGGAAAAAAGGATAGTACGTTTTTTTTGGGGGGGGGGGGGTGTTGAATGATGTGTCATTGTACTTCATCTTTCGTTTATAAAAAAAAGAGCACCTAAAAAACCTTTTCCAAAAGACTGTTTTGTTTACAACTTTAAAGAACGTCCTTTGCAAAGCATGAGTAACCCCCCAAGCATTTTTAGAATACAGAGCTCTCTGTGACCCGGGAAGCAAAAAGCACAGAGAAGTTTCAGAAGTGCGTCAAGGAGCAGAATAGACTCACTGCTGCCATGAGGAAAGACAGGAGAGAATAAGAGCCAAAGAAAGAGGAAAAGTGATAAAAGGACTGTGAGAGCAATAGAGGAAAAAAAAACAGAACAGAAACCAGGTGAGAAACAAACCAAAAGGTGTCTTCTTTGGATGTGAAGCCGTATAAAGGACGGTGGAGAGATGCCTGTTTGAAAACCGTACGCAACCATCCCCACCAAAAAGCAAAAGTAAAAATAAAAACAAAAATAACTTTCCAAAGGTGAGCACTAAATTGTCTCTCCTTGACAGCTGTACGAGTGTGACAGTGAGCCCTTTGGGTGTGTGTGTGTGTGTGTGTGTGTGTCAGAGGACACACACAGTGCAGGAACAGGGGCAGCTGCAGAGACAATCTAACAGCATGGCACTATTGCTCTCACTCAGCAAGACTTCAGATTACAACCTCCAAAAACCAGGCCCTGGTCCTGTTCCCTTTTCGCCACCCCACAGAGCACCAGGGAAGAGCGGCAGAAATCCACGTTTGACACATAACACACCCAGACCTCACACCATCACACACTATGAGTACACCTCCAGAGACTTACACCGCAGAGACAATGTCCTTTTGTCTATTTTTGTCAGTGACTGAACAGTGAAAATGATGGTTTTTCTGAAAGCCGTGAAGACAGGGTCAGTTTCAATGTATAACGGTAAGTCCAATTTTCAAAACAATCACAGATGATAAGAGAAATGGTTTATGATCGTAACGTTTTCACGGAGGGCTAAATTCAGTCACAGTGTTTTACAATTTCACTGAGTGATTCAGCGAAAAGGAACAGAGATAGATTTTTTTTTTTTTTTGGAGGATGAATTGTTTGGACTCAACCTGTCATACAAATTAATGATGTAAACAGGCAGCGTTCTGACGTGCTAATGTTTCCATAGAATCATTTCCTACCAGAAAACTTTTTTTATTGAGTGATACGAATATGAAGAAAGCTTTTGTGCCAAAAGACTCTTTGTTTACACCCTAAGTGCTAAATAAAACGGCTACCATCAGTTGTCATTAGTATCTTAAATTCTGTCAGAACTGCCATTCCCTGTCAAAAACTAATAGTAAGCAAAACCAATAGTTCAGTGCAACCCAGAACTGTCTAATCCAAACGAGTGCTTAAAACCAAATGATCCTGACCATTTAATCTCCCAAAAAAGCAAGACATATTACCCCTGTGCCTGTCTGTCATTTGGGGTTATATTGACTTTACGAAATCAATGGTTTACCAAGCCTCATTACCTTGCAGTGCAATACTATCTTCACTGTCAATCTCATTTTTCAAATTCTTTTTCATGGCCATTAATACTGATATGGTGTACCTATGATTATTTAGAATTACAGGGTAAACGTATCCTAATCCCAGCGTGTCAGAAACCCTGAGGTCTGGAACTGAAGGTTCATGCAAACACGCAGTCACAGTCACACAGACTGGTTTGACCTTGGAATAGGTCATCTTCCTGTCTTCAGATAGAGGGAAATGGTGGTGCCTGCCAGGGCACTGGTGAATGTAACTGCTCATCCTACATTTCCTACAAGACTGAAAGGGCTGTGTATTGGCATGCAGGTCGATTGTGTGTCTGTCTGATTGCCTTGTTAAAGGGCTTTTTAAAAGGCATCTTCTCTCTCTCTCTCTCTCTCTCTCTCTCTCTCTCTCTCTCTCTCTCTCTCCTGTTTTCCTTTCATTGCCTCATCCTTATGCTTTGGTCTCCCTCATGCTCTGTGGACACATTTAAAAACTGCAGGTTAGCTGGTATATTTGAACTGGGAATAGGGGTCCCCACTGTGATTGTCTCAAATGGAATGGCATTTTGTGGAATATGACTTTGTGCTGTTATTACATATTTATAAATGTTAAGGGTCTCTGGAAACATACTGTGGAAAAAGTGTTACCTCAGTATTTTGTAACTTGTTGTCAATATTTCTGTAGAACTTTATCCTGAACAACCTCATTTTGTATTTTCGTTTCACATACATCATAAGTTACAAGCTGTAAGTACAACTGCTGCTTATGGATATGAATTATGGTATATCTAGGGTAGCTCTCACCACTCTCTCATTAATTAATAATAAAAAACTCTTTAAAATGCCAAGCTTCAGAATGACTGACAGTTTGACGGGAGTGGGTCCACTCTACTGATTAAATCAGATTGATTAAAAACGCAGGGAGCGTAATCAATCAATATGTGATCAATCATAATAACTCTACTTTCTTCTCTCTCTCCCTCTCTCTCTCTCTCTCTCTCTCTCTGTCTCTCTCTCTCTCTCTCTCCTTATTGTTCTTATTTGATAGACTTTTATGCATGATACGGCCCTATCCCCACGGAAACGCTCATTATAATTCATACTTCAATCTCCTCATCAACAATTAGCAGAAATCACTTCCAGGGAAAAAAAAAAAAGGCTTCAGTCGGTGGAGCTACACTGATGGCATGCTAAGAAGTCATCTGAAGAAGAGCCATTCATGTCACGCGGATGATGTTTCAATAAAGACCGAGGACTTCAGATTTCTTCTGGGAAGGATTTTTTTTTTTTTCGGTAAACACTATACTGTACGTTCTCCTCTCTGCTGCACCAGCTCGATATCTCTGCATGTCTAATTACACAGACAGCCAGATAGGACTGCCTCCATGTCATAAATATTTGATTGCGCTCAATTGAACGCACCAGATAGCATCTCGGGCTGGTCCCAGAGAGAGGGCGTCTCCCCGCCAGCGCTTGGGAAACGGAGCTCTGTTAAAAAGCTTTTTTTTTTTCCTATCGAGTGTTTCAACCCTGAAGCACATGTCTACGTTCTTCATCTGTACCTCTGGGTAGCTGGTTACTGTGACATTTTTGATAAGCAATTATTTTCATATCTATCTGCTCCCTGAATTCACCTGACCACTGACAGATTATGTAATAGCCAAATATTTCCAGTTATTAAAACAAGAGAATGATGTACTTATGTTTAAGAGGCTTACCTGGTCCCTCTGTGCATTTTGGATTGAGACTGATTTAGAGCAGGCAAAATGAAAAAAAAAGGCACACCAGATTAAAGATTGAGTTTGACTTTCTAATGCTCTTCTTTTGCCTGATCAGTTTCTCTGACTCTGAAACATGGTCAGCACATAAATCTGACTAGAGTTTGATTTGGTCATTTATCAAGGCGTTGGTTTACCGTATCTGTTACAGTCCACGTTATCAGTCAGTGGTAATCTGTGCTTTAAGACACTGCCTGTTTGTTATTGTCTCGTACAATGAAGGTCCTTCATTTGCAATGAAGCATTTGATGTCAGCTTGGTGATTAGACTTGCCCTATCTCTATGACATATGAGTTTCATTTTGAAGGTCCCACAGGCGTTTGACTAGCTCGCTGAAGGCTCCCTGTATCTGATCTCTGGGATAAGTTTTCAGCACTGGACCTGTGGTGTGTACATTCAAAACTGACATGAGAGATTCGCTAACAAGATATTGTCATGTTTGTCATCTTTCTTGGATAGAAAAGAGATATTTTATTATAAAGGATAGCAGTGCAGGTTTATGATATCAGCTACTGCGTAGGTACCAAGGTTTTGCATAGATGGTTATTCAAACCAGACCGGAACATATTGCCTTGCACCGTGTGTTGAATACTAATATGGGCAAGTGATTTTATACGTCTGCTCTTCAATATAGAGGAGAAGATTTGTCCAAGAGTTTTTCCTTTTGATATTTTTTTAAATTAATGTTAACTAAGAAGCGGTGGATTTTTTGTTAACAGTTTTGCAATTAAAATATGTACCACATGATCTTGTTTAACCATACAGGCGTGGTCCGTTTCCAGCCAGAGCGAATCTATGATACAATGATTCTGAAGGATTATTTGTTCCCATTTTGTCAATCAGTCCCATGTTTTCAAGAGGATGAGGTGAATTCCACAGTCATGCTTACTTACTAAACTATGCCATAATCGTGATTGGTACTGGCTTCTCCTAGATGTCATCATTTTAGTATCTTAGTATTTTTTTTTTTTTGAAGCACTACCAAACCAGAGGTGACATTCACTTTTAACATATGCGCACCATCAAAGTGTTTCTCTTACTGGGTCTTGTGTGTGTGCTGTATGAGGCCTGCATTCCCAGTGGGCCCGAGGTTTTGACAGCTCAAATGAATCTTTAGGCTCCTGCTGCATTCGGGCTTTAAACAGCCTGATCTTACAGAAATAATCTGCCTTCCCCCGAGGTCTTTCCTCAGCAGTTGGAGGAGATTTGCATGGGCTATGCCCTGATCAGCATCTACTTTTAAAATGATTTCATAGAATATTAAAAAAAAAAAAAAAAAAAAAAAAAAAAAAAACCTTTGTCTTAAATCAGGCATCTTCGGTTTCCTGTAGATGCAAAGTGCATTCATGTCCCGAGGCGCTTTACCGCTACAAATAGCTGCTTAGATCTTAAAATATTTAAAGTTTCAATGCATATAACAGTCAGGAAGTAAGACATAGCCCCATGGCACCCAAGTCCCCTGAATACTAGCTCTTTATGCTTTTAGTGGTAATGGCTTGCATTTCCTCCATTCCAGTTTGTGGGAGTAATTTAATATGTCACATATGTCCTAAGTAATAACATCTCCTGTGTTGTTTTCGCTTTGACAGGGTATTAAACACTGTCTTGTTGAGTGTTTGTTGTTGTCTTGAGAAAGTGAAAATCTCATCAGGAAGATGGAGACAGTCAACAGAACATTAGATAATCGGCCTGAAAATGAGGATGCCTAGTATTATTTCAGCAGTGTAAGGATTTGTTTTATACTCTCAGGTAAAACTGTACGGCACACATTTTCGAGTATTTGTCATCTCTTTATCAGAAAAATGTCTGAAAACCTCACACATTTTTACCTTATCTCCACAGGAATATAAAATACAGCTTATCAGAATACAGGCTTTCGTGTGTTTTGGGTTGTGTCATAACCAAACTCAAATATTTCGATATGAAAAGACACTGAAAATTTATTTCAGGTTTCTTGGAACTTGTTGACACTTTCTTTTAGTGTTGGCCGTCTTGTGAGCATATCAAATCCTGGGTTAACAGCACAGGTCACTGTCTTAACCACACAAGGCAGAGAGAGATTTTGGACTGTTGCTTTATAAAGGAAAGACACTCCCTTACTCAGCACAGAGCTGTCGTCTTTGCTGATCCACTTAGTTTCTTCATGAGTTTAACAGGGCTCAGTTTTTTTGTTCTTCCTTTTTTCCCCCCCTTTGGTTTTTTTTTGTTTTGTTTTTTTTACCACCACACATCAGATGATACTGATCACTCATTTGTGCTGAGTACATTGGAAAACTTAAAAAAAAAAAAAAAAAAGTTTTGCTGGGATTAACAAAGTTTGTGCCTTTCAAAGTCTATGCCTTTCAAAGTTGCCTTGTGCATTGTCTGTTGTAAAGGAAACAGCTTGTGAATGTGTGCTGACATTCATCCCAATCTGGAAGCACACATGGGAGTCCATGTTGGAGATATTTTTTTTACGAAGCCTTGATTTGCTAAAAAAAAAACTGATGAGATGAATAATTGACTCTTTAAGTTTAATCTTTAAAAGTTTGCATGTTTACTTCAATTTCAGTTTTATCTTTGCACATGTTGAGACATGTATGAAATAATAGACGAGAGGTTTGTAATTAGCATTCTTTAAATGGCTCATTCAGTTGTTACTGCAGTGACAGTAAAGTGAGTAAAGTGAGCTGTACATGAAACTACATTTAAAAGTGCATGTATAAAAGTGAAAAGTTTCGTTAGTGTGTAGAACAACTCAGAAAGACTACGGGTGTGAAAACTGAACTCTCTCCCAGTGACTAAAAGCTGTACTCTGCCTTTGTGATGGGATACGTCCAAAGTGGTGTTACAAAAAACATGATCCCAAGCCCAGTGAGGCACATGAAAAAGCCATCAGTCCACAGAGATTTATACAGACTCAAACCCTGAATGTGCAAATATAGCTTGTTTCTGAGATGCGTCGTTCAGACTAATGAAATATCCGTGAATAGAGTCTCATCAAAAGTTTGTTTTTTTTTTTTCCCCCTCAGAGCTGCTATATCGAGCACCAAAAATCTCACCATAAGTGTCTCTCTCCTCTGCCATCTGGTGATTTCACGGCTCAGATTAAAGCAATCTAACAAAGGTGTGCTTATTCATCCCCCCACCCCACCCCCCCACCCCCCTACACAGTGAATATGGGCATGCTGATGCACAGCTGTGATATAATGAATAATAAGAGGAATAATAAGAGGTAATAAGGCAAAAACATGCTGCTCTTTACTGAATCAGTCATAATTAGGTCAGATGCATTCAACACAACTTTGTACGCTGTCAATCTCATTTCTCTATGATGTGAAAAATATGACATGGACAAATGATATGATACCATGCAACCAGTAAAAATCTATAATAAGTGACTTACTAACGTTGCCTTTTGACAAAGAGATGATGAGGGGAATTCATTAATGTTCAAGTAGTAGGGTTCATTGTGATATGAATATGTTTTATCTTTCTTCCAAAGTACCTCTGAGATTTAAAAAAACAAAACAAAAAAAAACCTGCATTGAAAGTGCCTGGTGTTATTTATAAATTTTGTATCAGCTAATAGGTTCTAAAACATTGAATTTTGGCCTCTGACAAAATGTCTTTGTTTAGTTTTTGTACATCGGCTCACATAGTCTTTAAACAGCTTGCCATTTAAAGTGACATTTACCTGTTGTGCTCTGAACACTCTGAAATCTTTTCCAGATCCACCCCACTGGCCCCTGTTCTCTGTGACTTCTTTTCAAAGGATTATTTTAAAAAAAAAAAACGTACACTTAAAATACTAAGTCATATAAATTGCATTTGAATAAATCTTCACTCTTGAGTCAATATGTATAGTTGTCAAAATATCCACTGTGTGAACTGAAAATGTCCACATAAATGCTGCTGGAAAAATATGCAACATTTAACTCAAGTCTGTGGGAAAGTGGTGGGCTTTTTTGTCTATCCCCAGGTGAATGGAAAGACTCACAAGCTTTTCAGCATGATTTCTCAAAGCGCTTCTCTAAAGGGATGAAAGTCAAGCCTATCCTCTCTCTCTCTCTCTCTCTCTCTCTCTCTCTCTCTCTCTCTCTCTCTCCCTCCCTCTCTCTCACTTTCTCTCTCTCTCCAAGTCATTCACTTTCCCTCTCTCTCTCTTACTCATTCGGTCTAGATTGAAAAAAAAAACCAACTGCTTTTCAGCTCATCCCTCTCCCGCCAAATGCTTTCATAAACATGGTTTCCAATCTTTGAGATCTCTGTATTAAAAATTCAGTGAGAGAGTTCTTACACTTTCCCTGCTTATTTAGAGTCTGAAAGGAGACACATTCTCTTGTCCTCTTCCTCTGTCTCTCCAGCTGGTTCTCTTTCACTTCTTTCTTTCTCTCAGATTTGTTCTTTCCATCCTCCTGGGTTCCTTTTAGAGAGAAAATGTGTAGCTCAGGACTAAAGCTTTAACGCTCACCAAAGGGGGTTTATTTCGTCTCCCATTAAAATCATGTGCGTAAAGCTTCCAATTTTGTGCTTTTTAGACTGTGGCTGATACATTTCTAATCTTTTCTGGTTACTCAAAGTCATTTCCGCTAGTCAGCCGAATTCCATAGGTTTACAAATTTGTCCTAAAAGCAGAAAATGGTGTCAATTTAATTTTCTTTTTTGTTTTAATGTGGTATCAAATTATTTTTGCTCAATTTTGTTCAGTACTGTGTTAACAGAAAATGGTCACGTTTGGTCTGTAAACTGAAAATTTTGCTGCAGGCTTTAGTTAAGCAGCTCTTTCAGCGCTTTACATTTAGAAACCAAAATAAGCATAAAAACCCTGAAACGTCCAACCATTATCAATAATCAAAACAGACATTCCGCTTTTTTCCTTTTTTTTTTTTTTGTTAAAGGTATTGCATGTTTTATGGTGTGGGGTAAAATGATGAAATCAGGATTGGTCTGACAAGCCTGTTGCTAAGTAAGAGCTCAATTAGAGGAGAGAGGAGGTCCATTAGTGAGCCCATGTGTGCTGCTTCCTCGCTCTGTATCTCTCCAAATTACATTATTAATCAAACGGCATGAAGTACAGTTAAGTACCTATCCCAAGGTTACTGCAGCAATGTTCCATTCTGAGAGGGAGGCCCTGACACTTTCCAGAGGTTTTTATCCTCTCTCTCTCTCTCTCTCTCTCTCTCTGTCTCTCTAGCAGCCATGCAGCCACTGTACATTAAAACATTTCCATTACTCAGGGAAAGATGAATGGATTTGTTCACACACAGTCTGGATCTGATCAAGAATGAAAGAGAATGTATTTTAGTTAGGTGTTCACTGACTTAACACGTTTCCCATTCGCTGAGCGCAAGGCTCATTTGGGCAGTTTAAAGTCCTTTAAAATATCTTTTGCGTAAAAATTTCAAGGTAAAGAACAATTCTAACACCCCCCCCTCCCCCAGTACCTCAGAGGATGATAATTGCATTTTTAGCTCACAGAGGTCGTGCACAGTAAAATACATATGCACTCTCTCCAGCCAAAGACAGGAGCTGGGAGACAACATGTGAACAGCTTGGGATTTGATTTATTTGCTTTCATCTTGTCTTCAAGCTTTTATCCAGAGCCAGAATAGTACGTTTAATACAACAGAGTGTAATTCACTGATTAAACATCAATCTGCTGGTAAGAAGAGGAGGGACCTCTTGGTCTATTCTTAGTCAGCGAGTTGAGATGCCATGGCTGATACTGAGATCTGAGGAGCTGATAAATCCCGCCATATTCACTGTGTCACTCACTAATCTAAATGCAGCGGAACTGAGCTCTCTCTTTAGTATTGATAAAGAGATATATTTGTCTCCCCTATCTCTCATCCTGCTTTAGTCTCATAGTCACGCATTTGTGATTAGAAAAATTTAAGTCTCGCAATGGTAATAGGACACAAATTTGAGATTACATATTTTTTAATGCTTAATGTTTCCTTTAATAAAGTTGATGACACTTGTCTGAAAATGCTTGAAAAAGACAATAATGCTTATGGTCAAAGAACATGATCTCTCAGCTGAATTGTAGAACTCGAATGAATAATGTATAGGTACAGAGCACCGCTATACCTTTGCACACATGTAGGCAGAATGAAAACATAACAATCTAATATGGCTTTTGATCAGAGCACTGGCCTGAGTCTTTCAACTTGCGATGTGTGATGTGTGTGTGTGTGTGTGTGTGTTTTTCTCTTTCTTTTTTTTGGTTTTGTTTTTTGTTTTTTTTTTTCTTTTTTTGCAAATGCAGACGGTCCTCCTGGGCATGGCGGGGCAGAGGTTAATGCCAGTTTGTCCTTGCCTCCAGCAAATCTAAAAATGTAACTCATCACTTCAGTTCTCCTGACATAATGAGACAGGCTGGGCCGACTGTCAAATTTTACAGAGCCCAGAGAATCTGTGTCACTTTAAATAAAGACTTCTTTGGCTCCGTCTCTCCCCCTATGCTTTTGACTTGTGGGCATATTGTGGCAGCGCATAAAGTAATATTTATTCACCGACAGATATCCTTCTGCCTGTCATATGCCTCATATACATGTATGACGGTCATGGTTTCATATCTTTAAAACATTGTTTCACATGAATCTTTGATGTGTCTATGGGAGACAGATGCTAAGAGTACCTACGCCTTGAACATAACGGTTTAATGACTCATTTGTCTTCTTCACGCCGAGAATTCAGGTATAGTAGTGGCCAGAGGCGATTAAGGGGGAAATATATACCCTTCCCTTTTATCATGCACAGTGTTTATTGCTCCTGTATGAATACATAAGGATGTGCAGGGATATGCTCAATTTGAATGGAAACATCTAGAAAACGGGACCTGTTGCTACATACCTGGATTTGTTTCACTCTGCTGCTATACATTCCAATGTTTTATTCTCTAATAAATCTTCTCAGAGAAGTCACACTGAATTCACATTAAAATGCAAAATTAAACCATTCAAATGAACAGACCTTGTACATAGACATGTCATGTGTGGTGTCAAATGGGATTTTTTTTTTAGGTCTGTTTGCTGGGTGTGTCTTGAAGAGATAAGAGATGTGATGTGAGAGAGCAGGGATTTGAGATTAAAGCCTCACAGACATGTCCATGTGGCATGGCTTTTAGAGTTATGAGTGTACACTGCCAGATGTTACATAAATCCTTTATTAAAAGCAACTCATATCTGCTCAAGCACAGTTTTATGTCTGTGTGCTGTGATTTTTTTTTTTTTTTGGTAATTTATTTATGTATGTAAAGATGTATATAGACATCAACACAGATTCAACATAAATTGTTTTTGTATTTTTTTTTTTTACATTTTAGATGACATTGCATGTCTGTTTAGATAAGCTCTGACTGTAAACTCAGCCGCTTCTAGAAAACAAGCCAACACCCTTCACATTGTTTATAGTGAAACATTCATAAAATACTAATAACTATATTGCTGTTTCTGAGATATGCTGATGGGGTTCTGTTCCATAATGTAATGTTTACAATTTATGTACACATTTAGTAACTAAAGATTTTATGGTGACCCAATGATGACCAAACTAATCTAAAAAATTAAAAAGTGTGAAATATAACAGGATAGAGCACCCCGATCTATAATTTCTTCCTTTGTAAGCAACAAAATTCATGTACTTTGATCTAGCCTAATTGGCACAGTGCCTTCTGGTTGATTTGCAGGCTGTGTTTAATGCTGGAGTGGAGTGAATGTTTAGACAGCTCACTCAAATGTGAGCGAACATGAGATTCAGTGCTCCAGGATATGGCACTACCCCTGAGACAGATGCACTCCCTCATCCACACACACACACACACACACACACACACACACACGCGCGCGCACACACACACTCACACACACACACACACACACACACGCGCGCGCACACACTCACACACACACACACACACACACACAAACACTCACACACACACACACACACACACACTCACATACACACACACTCACACACACACACACACACACACACACCCACACATGTCCTCGGATACTGTATGCTTTTCACAGTTTAAATGGAAACCGCAGGATGTGTCTGTGCTAATAATCGAAGGGGAGAAATCCTACCTCTCTCCTCATTCATGTGCATAGTATTTCTTTTATAAACTCTCTATATGCTACAGTGCACCATCTGAATGGACTGGATGGGACAGGCCATTACAGCTAGCAATGACACAGGTTCAGATTTTGGTCAGAATTACATATTATTTGTACATTTTAAAAAACACATTCATCAACGAATGAATGTGTGGTCACGAATCCTATGACCACAGAATTAAGCTCAATCCACACACATTTCTTTGTTTACTGTCACAATGAGTACAAAAAGTCATCATATGTGACTTTCTGTCCCTAAAAATCTAGCCCAGGTAATCCTTGACTGATTAACCTTGGTGTAACTGGAGATTCAATATCTTTTGTCAAGGTCAGTAAAGGACAAGACCCTGAATTTAGTAGCCTTACAGTATCCTTAAAACAGAGCTGAAGCTTGTCACAGTTTGAGCGCCTTCGCTAACGTCGTTGTTTATGGCTGCTGCGTCTCCCTCCAGAGGGTCCTTCGGTGTGCTGCCTGAACGGGCCGTCATGCCAGAGACACTGTTGACTGGGCACACTATCCTTTTATTGCATCTCTCCATCAGCAAAGGTGGCCGTCTCCTGTCCCCCGCTCACCACCGTTTTTCCACCGTATCGTAGATTGGTGGCTCTTACTGGTCCATTGGTCTTTATGACCTCTAATCCATGCTTATTAAACAACGTGCCTGTGCTGTTAAGAGTGAAAATGGGTCCTAATGGCCCGACGGATGGCAGTGCCTGCCTCCTCAATGCCATCCCGCGTTTATGGGCAACGCTACATTAGTGGTCTAATTCACATGGATGTGCATCGCTGAGTTTAAAAATATTTTCATCCTTTATTTCTTGTCGGCAGCGCCTCGGTGGACAACGACTGAGAGAGGACAATGGTCAAAATGTGAAGAGAATGAAGTGTAACTTAGCTTCAAAGTAATGTGTTTGATTTAATGAAAAAAAAGTTGAAGAGACTGTGGAAAACGTATTACCATTCATTAGGACGCATATAGCACTTTATTTCAGAGAACAAGGTGCATCTACAGTTGAAGGTCTTGGACTGTCAGAAAACTGAATTAGATGCTGGCTGCAGATAGGAAATGGAGTGTGAATGGTGTAGGTGTGAAGCATGTGTAAATCTTAATGTAGTGTTGTCAAAATAAATTCTTAATATTTTCCCAGAAAAACTTTAAGGTTTTGAAGCGCTACCTAGATGAATAATCTTTATCGTTTTCTTCCTGGTGGTGCCTGACATTTCTTATTGGTAAAAACAAGATGAGATCATAAGATTTTCAGATTTCTTTTTAATCAGTATTTCATTCTGACACTCAGCAAGAACCACGATTTTCTCTCTCTCTCTCTCTCTCTCTCTCTCTCTCTCTCTCTCTCTCCCTCTCTCCCCCCACCCCCTCATTTTCTCTCTCTCACTTTGCTTGTCTCAGACCTACTCAAACATATACCTTATTGATTGTTCCCAAGCTATGAGTCAAATATGTGCTCCCAAGCCCCTTGGCCTCTGGTGCCTGGCCTGTCTTGCCAGTGCAACAGCTAATAATTTCACAGCTGGGTGAGATCAGAGTGATGAGTCATTGAGAAACATGGGAGCTGCTTTGCCACATCATATCCGTGTACATCCTTCCCAGTGCTCTCTAATGAACAGGCTTCTCGGTGGCTTCTCCTGCTCCTGTCTTGCCTGAAATCTCAATTGATGAGGTCCCCAATGCAATATACATGTGGCTGCATATTCCATCAGACTGCCAGCAAACTGGCTCCATGAATCTCTAGTAATTATGCAGATTGAGCTGACATGGCTTAGTGTCATCTTCATGGACACAAAAAGCACAGTGTAGCCTACAGTGAGGGAAACCTAGGCTTTGTGATCCATCCAGTGTCAATTTTTTGTTTCTTTGAAGAAAACTGAAGACCACAACCACAAGAATAAAGAAATGAAATAAAGAAATTCTTCAGCAAATGAAATGTACAGAGAATACTGAGAGCAGATGCTTCCACACAGGTGTGGTTCTTGAATAATTTGACAAATGAACATTGTGCTTAGAGTCATACATAGAAATGTTGCTCATGCCTAATACCCCATTATTCTGCTTATTATAGTTGGAGATCTTGGTGACTTTAACAGCAGTCTGGTTATTCTGGCACATTTTATATTAAAAATAACACATACTTGTTCGTAATTTCTAGAAGCTGGACCCTAATGCTGTTGTAGGCCACTGAAATGCTTTAATGTTTTGAGGTGATGATGTCCTATTTCAGCTACACCGTACAAATATAGCCCTTCCTTTAGAAGAACAAAGCAAAATGCTTTCACTCAACAGATAAGAGGTCAAAGTATCAATGTACTGACTGACACAAAGGGCTAAATGCCAAGGTAAAAGATAATCATTTTTCAGTAATGAAAGAAGAGTTGAGGCAGAATCGTCAGCGTGTTGGCACAGATGCTCCTTGAGGAAAGCTCGCCTCACTCCAATCAAGTCTGTGCTCTCTCCGTTGTTTCAATCAATTGGTTATTATCCAAAGCAATAAGGATGCCCAAGTGCGATCAATTTTTTTAATATAACTCTCTCTATTGCCATATACCTGTCCATTATCCAGAGCCAAAAGAGTGCAAGCCTCAGGTATGAAAAAGATGGGGAAACTTGACAAAAGAGAGAGAGAGAGAGAGAGAGAGAGAGAGCTCCCACAGTCATTTTGGTTCCAGTCTGCAAAGGCACACTGTTGAAAGGGTATACAATTATTGTGGGGAAAAACCTGGGGGCCAGCGGACATGCTCAGAGTCTCTGCAGCTGACTTCAACTGTGACTTGGAGATGCACAGGTAGTGGACCTGGAGATCCACAGGGTAGGGTGGGTAAATGAGAAGCACCTTGGAAAACCACCATTCTGCAGATGGTTGCAGATGATTGTCTCTATCTTTCATCTGCTAAATGAAGAAATATCAAAAGCAAAAGGATTTTTTTTTTAAATTATTTATTAACATAGCACAAGGAGGCAAGTGGCTATGATTCAAATAAATCTGATGATTCTTCAGTAGGGGTTGTCTGTAATGTATCTCCACATAGTGTCAGTTCCTTGCACACTATTCTACCTAGAGGAACCTTCTGGCCTCGTTTCTACCACTTACAGGGGCGTCCAACAGTTGCCATGTGTTTGACAGAAAGAGCTACTCCAGCTGTTGGATATATTATCATTACTACATAGGCTCCATAAATAATAACTGTTTAGCTAAATCTGTTTATCTTGTATAATGAAAAAAGTACATTATAATTCCTTTTGTTTTCAGTGTTCTCTATGGGCATGGATATGGCCCAGATGTCTCAACAGCTGATCTCTGCTAAAAAAAAAAATTGCCAGCTTGCTAAATTGACAGGTATATTTAAAACACTGACATTATATATAAACCCATTCTAAAAAGCATGAAGAGTGAACAGATACTTTTATCCTATGTCCACTTCATAAATTTCTTCCATGTGTTCTCATAAGGAAATGTTAATGAAGATACTGAGGGGAATTTTAGCATTGGCGCTGACCGGTGGGATGTTAAAGACCTGAAGCCAACAACAGCTAGGATACTGAAGAACTCAAAGGAAATGTATGCTGATTAATATGCTGATGATGCTTAAATTGTGACTGATGTTATAGTATCAGTCACTACAGTGAAACCCAGGGGTGGAGTGAAAATTCTGGCAGCAACACATCCACCCGAAGCAATTTTTGACAGTGCCATAAATAAAGGTGGTCTAGTTTTTAATGTAATCACAGAGAAACAGTGTCCAACTGATCCGTTCTTCTTTATATGTACGACTTCGACTTCTCAATGACGTAATGAGAGTTCTAATGGAAAGCAACTTGTGCCAGCTCAGTTTAAATAAAGCTATGACTTTGACAAGTCCTGTGTGGTTTAAGCACAGTCTTGGAAGGGTATGTACAGTTGGCTGACAATAGTTGATGTAATTGAAGAGAGCTTTCACTGCTTTTCTTGTTAGTCATTAAAAAAAGAAGAAGAAGAGAAAAAAAACCTCACACACATTAATGAACACAGCGAGAGAGGCTGGACCAATGCCACTATAGGCTTTTAAGTATATAAGCAATGCAAGTAGTTGAAACTGAGCAAACTCATCATACCTTTCCAAGGATTTCCATAGTCATGGAGCTGACAGTGGTGAATTGAATAGACCCATTAGGGTGATGGCTCTAGACACAGTGAAGGAGAAATTGAATTAATATACATTGAACTATTAACATGTTTAGTACATGATATATATGAGTCATTCAATATATATGACACATGGATGGGACTGGCTTGGATGAGCATATGGGAATGGGTGTAGTAGGGAAATGGATGCTATTTGGAGAATTAGATGTAAAATTTTTGAGATGAACGCTAAATTAACTTAGTGTGAATCTCTTGTATCTTTCTGTGTGATGAGGGGGCAGGCTTAGACTAGGGTAAGGCTACAGGCCTGAGTTACAGAAAGATGCTAAGAGATCTACATAAAGAGAGATTCTATACAAAGTGTTGTGCACACAATCAAAACCTTGAGCATGCTACATGTTACACCTAAGCCTGTCATCAATCCTCAAGACCCTGTGCTATAGTGAATGTTGTGACCACCCTACACCAAAACAGCCTCTGAAGCAGGTGGTTCATACAGCTTAAGAGGATCTATGGCCTGTCAGATTGCATCCCTTGATGTCAATGCTACTGTGGATACTGTGAATACAAAGTTGCAAAGCACAGACCTAAAACTCAGCCAGGTCATTTGACTAACTATGTAGATGACTGCAAAATGTATGTCCAGGCAGTCTTGTGCAATCAGTGACTTTGTAAAGGGGATATCCTGCAAAATGAAGAGATTCTTTTGATGCAGAGGAGAAAATCATTGGCCTTGTACAATTTTACACAAATTACTGTATGACCAAAGATGTAGTACATCAGTCCCTATTTTTCACAAAGTATACTTTGTGTCAACCATAGATCTCAACATGCACCTTGTCCTACTATTCCTCATTGTAAAGACTATAGGTCTGGCAAAATTAGCCAAAAATGGTATCATGATTTTGATTTCATATTGATCCACAATAATAATTACCACAATATGTACACTGAACAATGCTCAATTTAATGAGTATTCTGCATACTATGAAACCCTGTACAAACCAAAACCATCACTGTGGTTTAAAATGTAAAATTATTTACTATCTGAACCAACAGGCCAACTGTCTTCAGCTAGAGAGCAGCCAGGCTGTGACAAGGCCCTGATTTTTTTCCCAACTTCTCCTTGGAAATATTGGAACAGCAACTTCAGTGCTTCATGACTCACTAGAAATGTCTGGGAAAACAAGCTCACAGTACAGACAAAGAAGGCAGTGCACAGGGTATGTGTCATTTGTGCACTATAGGGCTTTGACAACATGTGGAACGCATGAGGAAAAACTTCAGCCTCAACTTGCACTGTCTATGGTACAGTGTTGGGTTTCCCTGGTGAGACAGTGCCTAGTCCCTGAGGAATTCTTGCATATTTGCCCTAAAAAATTGTGTGGATTTTTCAGAAAGTGGCAGATTCACTGGTTTGGGCATATACACTGTCTTCAGGATGGCCAAATCTCGAAAGACATCTTCTATGGTTAGCTAGCATCTGGAGAGAGGGCAACTGGATGCTCTCAAATGTGAAATATGGATGTCTGCTAGCATGACGTGACATGGCTTGAATATTTTGCGCTGCAAGCCAGCCACAGATGATTGCATCGAATGGATATTTGAACGATCGCACAGTTTGAAAAGAGGAGAACAAATCCTCCAAACTCTGGGTGAAGAGAAACACACAACTCACCGCAAAACACTGGCGGGACTCTTTTCAAATGCAGTCTCTGTGAGGCTGCCGGTCATGCATTCATATTCACAGCCATAATCAAAGCTGCAAACAGTAGAGGAAAAAAAACAAAAAACAAATGTTGGATACCTTCTACAATTCATAAAACCAATCCTGACTTTTAAAACCAGTGTGATTTTTTAAAATGAGTGGGTAAGGGCTCCTTGAGTATTCTTGGTTCATTCAGTGCAGAGACCACAGGTCCACCACCAGCTGCGAAGTGAATGTGCGAGATAGGTAAATGTAAATGTATTACTTGTATGTGCTGTCTTTTTGATTTAGTAAATCTGGGATTTATATTCGGTGCCTGCGTAACTACCAATAGAACATCTCAAAAGAGCACAGAATGCAGATATAATTATGTTGTACATAATACGTACATTTTAATATGCCATGACATGTTAAAGTAAGCAAGTTGCCAAGTGCAGGAGAGATTAAAAATGGTTAGAGAATGATATAAACTGAGAGGCAGTTAAAAGAATTTAGTGTCAGTAATGCAGACTGTCGGGACCTTGATGCCATTAGCATGAAATGCACATCAAATGCAATGGGAATCTTGTGCTCATCATTTCCCATGGGCTATACACACTAACTCTGCCTAAGCTCAAAACATACAGTGACACATACAAGGAAAGAAAACATATTTCCCCAGAGAAAATCACACGATATTGAAAGAAACAAAAAAAACAATATTTATATAAATTGTTCAAAGATGAACTGTGCAGAAAATTCACAATGCTTTTCTAGCAGATTCCTTTTTCAGCCAAAGGATCAGCCACATATGTGTGGATTTGTAGCCGTAACCAATGTCTTTACTACAACAAAATCTTGTCATTCTTGTGGGGTCCATCATCAATGCAAATTATTACCAACATGGCTTTCAATGTTTGATATGGTGATAATGTATTTAACATTTATAGTAACTTTTGTTTAAACAGCCATGCCAATAAAACACATAGGCACTTTTGTGCCCCAGTGATTACATTAAAACAAATTGAATGTGTTTCATTAAATGTCTTAAAAATGTAAACTACAGATGTGCTTTATGCAATCTCATAATAATTAGAAATCTTGAATTATATGCTATTTACATTTATGGAAAACAGGAGGGAGTGAGAGTGTATCATTTGCGTCTTATATTACATCTTTGTTTGTTTGCACCTGCCTCTTGTCATTATAAACCCAAAGGCAGTTTAACAAGGACACTTGAGATAAATGTAAAACCACAATGAATAAATAATTCCTCTTGTTCTCTCTGCCTTTTCTTATTACACTTCAAATTATTAAAAGTTGAGGATGAGTACTCTCTATAGGCTTAACTTCAGTTTTGCTTCGCCTTTGATGCTTTCATCGTCCACGCTTTAGGACAATAACTTCTTTCAGCTAAAGTCTCCTTAATATGCTGAATCTACTGCTGCTGTTTGCTTTCCCTCTGGCAAGGGGAGAAAGTTTAGTCATTAATAGTATAAGATTAGCACATTATATCGTTGTGTTGCCTAAACTGTGACCATGCACTCCACAAATCACTGGCTCGTAACAACTGTTGACTGCCTCTAAAGGGAGAAAATTGCTTATTTATTATTGTTTCTGCAACTTTTTTTTTTTTTGGCTTTGAAGACGGTTACTCCTAGCTCATCTAATAGGGACATATTAAGATGTATGATCCTCTGAAAAATCTGTTAGGACAGTCTAATACAATACACATTTTAATATGCAAACTTCTTCCATGGTTTGGTGGACAGTTAGGAACAAATCAGAGTCTGTGTTTACTCTGTCAAATATTTTGATGGTTGTTATAAATTCTTTGAGAAATTTTGAGAAGCTAGAGAATCAACTTGCGAATGTCAGCATGATCATCATTACAGTCCTATTAATGAGGCCACAATGGAATGTAACACAGCAATTTCCTGTTGTATCAACCACTGAACCCATAAAACATCTGCCATTTGAACCCGTGGGATAAATATAGAATATGTCACATTGAGTTAGAACATAAAAACGGCAGGCAGCACCGCAATTAAACAAACTATCGAAAAAGATACAGTTTCAGGTCGTCTCACCACCAACGTTCTGCTTTCACCGAACTGTGGCAGGAAAAAGGCAAGTTTTCCTTTGCCAGATTGGTCTTATGCACTGTGCTTTCTTCATTCTTTTCAGATCTGGTACACATAACGGTACAAAGCATGTCTTGATGATTAAAGCTGTATGGGGCTGACTTGTGTGAACTGTGTGACGGTGCAGATATCGGAGATGAAACCGTAGCAGATAATTCACTCAGTCATATTCGAGTCCCCCTAAGGTTACATCCAGTATGACTTGGTGGATGTGGGGGTGCTTTAATTTTGCCAAGTTTCCCACTGGCACCCTGTGTTGGAAGCTACGTTGAGCATGCAGATGAAAAATATCAACTGCTGCAATACTGAACAGTATATCTGATATGTTGGTTTAACATACGATTTTAATCTGGGAGTTGGAGTACAATTTGGATCCGAACATATTGATATTGCATTAGTTTATACACATTTGTTACATTTCAATGGTTGACTGAAAGCATGTATATTGAGAGTTCATTGGACAAAACATAACTGGATATATGTAGCATATACCGTCATGTATCCTGAACTATACCACTGCTTGTTATGTATAGAAGCAAGAGGACCTGAGCTAAGTGGTGAACTTGGATCAATGAGGAATCTATTTAATGGTGAAAGCACTAGAAAAAAAAACATTTATAAGAGGGGTAGGCGACATCATTTTATTAAATCCACTTGAACATTTCATGTGGATACTGAGCACATTTTTATCCTTTGTGTAGCTGTTCAATGATCCTTACATCTAAAAGCCCCAAAGTACACCAAATAAACCTCAGCTGTCTATCACGGGAAGATACACATTGTCAGACAATTGCTTGCTTCAAATTGCATATACTGATGGACGAACAAACAGACACCATTTACATTATCAGTAATCCTGCTCTCTGACCTCGTTGCTATAAGTCACCTTCACAGGTTACGTGATATATGATAATTATGACAAAGGACTGTTAACTTTCCAAACTGGAATGAAGCAGTTCAGAATTTTATCAGGCATGAGATGAGAACTGTGAATGAAATTGGATCCAGTAGAAATAAGCCCAGTGCAGGGTTCAGAGGTAGGACATGGCTTCATTACGGCTAGTCTGCTGTATAATTTGTCTTTCCTTGAACATAGACAGCACACTTTCAACTGTCAGTTCACTGATGAAACCAGTCAACACGTCGCAGTGCCTGAATGCTAATTGCTAATGTGTCAAGTCAAACAGAGAAAAATTTCATGGTCCTGGAGTTTATGCCACTCTTCAAAACATATTTTTTAAAAAGTTTGAACTGACTGAAATGGGTAAATTGCCATCACTTGAGCTGAAATCCCAGGCTATTAGATACTGGTGTCAACAAATCCATGCCTTTTACTAGGTACTACGGAGACCAAATTGTAGTTTGCACTAACCACACTGTAAAAAACAAAACAAATAAATAAATAAATAAAATAAAATTTTTAAAAAGATGGTCTTTAATTTGGTCAGTAATAGCACTTTTTGAATATCCTTGAATGAAAATAAGGTGCTTGAACTTCCATATCATCTCCTCTTGACCTTTCAAATATGCCATGAATCACATGACCCTCATTAAAAATACATGATTAAATTAGCAACACTTCAATCATAAGCTAAATGTAAATTCAAAGCAAATTCAATAATGAAGCTGAACAACTTGTGCAGTGTTATACTGTATATGCACTTAATAATGGTATTGCATTAATGACATTTGCCCAGTTACTGGAGAGTCATGATTTCCCTACCAGTGAAATTTATATGACATTCTGGTAAATTAGATATTGCTACACAATTTATACACCATGATCCATAAAGTGAAGCATCACATATTCTTAACCTAGTCATCCTAGCCATCAGCGTGCCATCTTTAAAACATTTTTAGTTCTAAAGCACCATACAACATTTACACAACACTGCCTCTTTTATGTTTGTTGCATACACCAATGCAAAGAAACCCTGGCTCTCGTAAGCGGGGTAGCAGTGTTTTGGCCATCATTCACAAATCAAGGGGGGGATTTGGGTAGAGGATGTTACCATTTGTGAGCATTATACACTACATCGAGTACTTTGACATCCATAAGCCTGCCTTTTAACCCCAAAGGCCACATGCCAAAGCACTTCAAAATTACCCTCAGCTACAATCAGAGAGCACTCACCACTAGTCTTTGTGAGAGCTCAAGTGCTACAAGATTACAAACAAAGAGTGAAGGCTTGTGGCATAGTAAGCCCCTTTAGTGTAATCTGGGTTTTTAGGCTTTTAAGTGACTGGAAGATTTCATGGACATTTCATGAAAATATGCTTACATACAAAAAGTGCATCATGGGATGAATAATTGGCATGACAGGTGGATCAAAAACAGAAATATCTTCATTTTGAAAATAAATAAATAAAAACACAGAGTAAGTGAAATGTCATGATCCTTAGTTTAATATGTTGCAGGGCTTCAAAGAGTTGGAAATGTTGAAATACACTCAGTGTGAAAATGAACAGAGCAATGAAAAAATATTAAGAAAAATCTTTGCCTCTGTTTAAGGATGCTTTGATTGGTCAAAGTTTCTGCATGTCAAAATGTTTACTAAATAAACTGAAAGTTGTTCGCACACTTTGCTTAGCATGACTTCATCAGAACATCTGCCAAGAGATCCCAGAAACCTTCAAAATGTCTAATATTAAAATGTCCTTAAAATATCCTTCTAAACAAACTTGTGCGGCGGGTACGTCTCATAAAATTTACACATTCTGTTGGAGGATACAGTAAAGTTTCTGGAACATTCAGATAAGGATTCTAATTTTGCGAGCCAGTGCACTTTGTGTAGCCCACTAATGGCTAATGGAGTAAATAATTATAGAGCTAGCCAGCGATAAATCTGATTAGGGTTTCTTCTCTGAGCTAAAGGAAGCTAAGGGGAGTCTAAGTCTGTTCTGGCATAATTATATGGACTTCAGCTTAATGCTAATCCATAGACCATTTTGGGAAAATGGTGCTGTCTATCTCATGCAAACAACTATCTCTCTGGAAAATATCATTACCAGAAAAACATGTCAGTCTACTTTAATTGCAGCCTAGATTAATCGTCATGAACTTTGCCCTCAGGGGATGACATGCACAGCTATGACCTTCCATATTTACAATATTTTTTTTTAAATTCATGTTGCAATAATGACAGACAGGTGATTTACACATAACACTTTAAGGACTGAAAATACTGCAGTATATGATTTCAACGGTACAACAGTTTCACTCCTTATAATTCCCCATGGGTGCAAATGACCTATCTGTGACAGAAGAATTTTAATAAAAGGTTATTTGTCTGCTGTGGGTGTCTTTAACTAGGATTCTTATATATTGCCACTCAGAATAAATATGAAAAAAAAAGACACTTCGGTATAGTCAACAGCACTTTAGCATTTGTCGCAGAATCTTCATATTTCAGATACACTCTCATTTTGCTCATTAGTGAGTGGAAAGTTGAAAGGAATAACACTAGAACAATGAACATTACCGCTATTTTGAAAGCACTTCATTTCAGCTGTGCTTTTAGAGCTCGAGTACATTCAGACTTTGAGTTTGCTCGATAATATGTTCATTATTGGTTGTGGTCTACAGAGTAAATTTGCCTTTTTAAAGTGAGCCCGGCGGTGAGCATACTTTCTTTCTAAATGCTAAGCTGGCTTCTTAAATGCCTGATAAATCATGGGTGGACGATAATGTGATAATTTATCTCAGCGCTGTGCCTGCTCCAACCCATAATGATGCAAAATTGAAGCCGACTATGTATACTTGCACTGCCATATTCTCTGTAGCCCCTCCCTTCCACATATACGCACACACACACACACACACACACACACACACACATATACGCACGCGCGCACACATATATGCACGCACACACACTCTCACATACACACACACAAATGCGCGGCAAAGTAAAAATTCTCTCCAATCACCTTATCATGTTTGTATTGTTTGACTAAATGAATTTTGAAGCCAATGTTTACCTTCTTGGGCATCAGGGGTTTCTTCTTAATTTGAGCCAAAGTGCTGATGCATGCAGTAACAGACATGAGGGAGGAACTGTGTGGACACATACACATCATAAATAGCACACACAGCTATTCATCATGAGTTGTGCAACGCGACACTGAACATGTTATAACTCACTGGAAAGCTTTGCAAGAGAAAGAGAAAAGAATAGTCAGATACCCATCGTCAGCGATCAAGATAACAGTTGGGAGTGGTGTAGAGGAGAGTTCCTGCAGGGGCTCTGATGGGGTATGGAATAATTGCAGCCTTGG
>NC_044507.1:13374543-13384543 GCF_902362185.1 Chanos chanos
TTTACAATGAACCAATTATCGAGAGATTGCATCATTTGCCTCTCGGTCAGGTGCACATTGTGTTTCCTGCACCACATTTCAACTGTTTACACACAGATTCGAGACATTTTGAACATAGGACAATATTTTTAATGCTGAGCTAAAATTGAATAAAACAGATAAGATTGGTGTTCATGTCCATAACATTCTTTCATTTGAGTACTTCTCAAAAAAACTCAGTGAACCGATGAACTTGTCCACTGTTCAAAAAATTCAGTTCTGATAAATTATCATCACATTATATGTTTCAGTGAAGATAAGCAAAAGAAAATATTACAAAAGATTCATGGACCATTCTTATCCTAGTGGCTACTGATATACACCCAACATGTGAGATTTTGAGATCTTTAACAGTTACCTGTAAATAAAGTCTTAAATGAAGGACTTAATGGATATAGAAGGTCATCCTAAGCTTTTGCTTGTTAGAGGGGTCACATAGATGTGTGAATTGACATCTGTGATGAACAGTAATCCATGAGCACAGCCTGGAAGCAGACATCACTGCTGTTTCTAATGCTCGGTGCAGCCTGAGAGTGCAGTGCAGGGAGACTGGTATTCCTCCCCAAAGACCAGAGCTGATGTTCCAGAGCTCTAGGCAACCACATGAGTGACGCAGCACCTCCAGAATTTTTTTTTCTTCTTCTTGTGTTATTGCCTCGTTTTTTTTATATAAGGTCTTTATCTGACAGAGACAGGAAATGTCATGTTATCTGAAATTGTCCTTGTTCAGATAGCGTGAAACATGAATGTCGATCGTTCCAATCATAACCAGGGACCAGAAAGCACAGTTCACACTGAATTGTACTATAGATTTAATGTGATGACACTGAACTTTGTACTCAAGATACTGTGAAAGTCTATAAGTTGGTAGAGCACATTCACAGAATAATAACACGGTTAACTTTTCACATTTGCATGCATACAGCACATTATAACTTTCAAATATATGTGTGAATATCTTTATCCTGTGGTTTAACATGATTTATTGATTTCATTGTACTGTAGTGGAAAAGACAAATTTTTAAAAACTTCACATGATAGAAAAAAATCACCTGTAAAAACAGAATATAAGGGCAGTGGAGGAGTTGTGACTGTTTAAAGTACTGCCACATTAGGATATTAATATCAAAAGAGACTCTAAGAGGAGAGTTACATTGAACTCTTAAGTTTTATATGCCTCTATTGGAAGAAAAGGCTCAAAGAATCTTTTTAAATCATTTGAAGTAGTGTAGCTGAACTGCAGGCACAGTACTCGACAAGATGTTTGAAAGAGGACCAAATATGAGTGTTAATGTGTGGCCAGATACATCTTTTGTGATTCCAGGCACTGTTTAAGTACTGAGGAATAACGGGGACATAGTAATAGTGCCGTAAAGACTGATTTGAATAAGGTTTTTGAAAATAATTGTTATATCAAAACTGTACCTTTAAAACTGCAGTTTCCCTCAACCATTCATCAGTCCACTCCATTCACTCAGCAAAACTTCAGTTGTGATCCAGGTTGTGGTACCAAGATAATGGAACTAAAGGCTCTCTTGTGAGAAGTTGGTATATCATCATTACCATAATATTAAAGATGCACAAAACTCTATTGCTGTGTCATTGTTTGAATTGACACAATGGATGGAAGTAGTCTATGTAGTTCAACATCATTTTGATCGCCACAAATGTTCTGAGACACCTTAAAGGAAATCCAAAAAAGATGCTTATTGATCTAGTTTGCTTGTTCATGTTGCTTACTCCCTTGAGTTGAGGTTGGTTGTTGTTACTGAATCATGTTATATTTTGTTAAATTTGTAATTTTAACATTTGGCTTAGACATTGCTATTACAAGAGGAATTCCCGGTGAGAAGGTCTTCAGCATAGCCCATAACGATGATATACTCACAACAAGATGCATCAGTACGCCATGTAAGAAGAAGTGGTCAACATATTATCAAAAAAAAAACAAAAAAACAAAGAATCATGACAGCTGTTTGTCTTAATCAGTGTTAAGAGATGCAACACCATATATATGCTAGCTTTCTGCTGAGGAGTCTGTCATGACACTGTACTAACTTACTGACTCCACACATTGAGGCTGTACAGGCACCATTTAAAAGATCCTCCTATTGTAAATTATACTACACTGAGCTGAACCTCCATGTCTCTGGAGGGTTTAACAAAACCAATAAACAATCAGTGAGAACACATACCATATCATATTACATCTCCCACAGTAAAGGCGTTAACATCATGCAAGTTTCTAGATAATGTCGGTTTCCAAAGCTACTGTGCTGTGTGCAAGCAGCGAGAAAAAAGAAGACTGGAAATCTTTAGCTTAGAAGCAGCTCAGCTGTCGTCAGTTTTGGAGCTTTGAAACCTTTTCTTTTAACCTCGTGTAAACAGTGACCTGGGGCACTGATATTGTATCAGCCAATGTCATGTCATCATTTATCGTTATTGCACTGACAAGAGATAGTAGGGGGGGAAACTGCCCTCATAAAATGCAGCTGCGCATGCAGATTCAATGACAGCTCATCGCATCTGAGCAAAGAAAACAAGCCCACCAATCAATACTGGCTGCCCTGAGCAGATGGTCACGACCACCTGATATGAGCATTTTGTAAACATTAGTATAATCATTATTTTGTTCTGGCATTTAGAAAATCGTGTTCCTCATGTTTTAATTTGCAGTTTTGGCATATGAAAGGGGAAAGAAGTAAATCCTGGCACATTAAGTGCAGCGCTAAGTCTGGAAACACTCAATCAGCTGCTTTATTTGGAAGGTTAAAGCATAGCATTAGCATGCTCAGAAAGATCAGTGGAAAGACCAGGAATAAATCACAATCAATGCTAATAAATCCCTCACACTAGATAGGGCATGTTGAGGTGCATGCTAGTTATCCTGTCTGAATACAAATAGAGGGAGAAAAATGTAGCTGCCAAGCAGAGAGAAACGGGATGGGGAGGAGTGTAAAGTCCTGTTCAGAGAGGCAATAGAGGAGCTGTGAGCGTTATACAAAAAAAAAAAAAAAACATATGAAATTCAGCTTGGAGATGTTATAGGCAAGCACCCAGCTTGAATGTGAATGAACTTCGAGGATAATTCGTTTTGAATAACATGACTGTAAGACACAGTGAAGAGTTCGGTGGGGTCGTTTTCAATAGAATTAATAATGTAAGGAATGAAAATGGATCTTTGTTTCAGCCCACAAAAACAAAACAGATGCCGAGATTTTCAGAAGTTTTTTGATAAGTGGACTAATTATAACACTAACATGGGGATTTGTTGGTACATCAGACAGTTTTTTGATCTATCAGCTGAATTTTTTAGTTTTTCGTATTTTTCATCAAAGTGCTTCTTTTCTGCAATGACCTACATGCAGTGAAATCTACATAGATTTATTGATGGTGGGAGGTGGTTTTAACATTTTTTCTCATTGTCAAAGATGACGCTTATTTATGACGAGTGTACAGTGCCCTGTCCTATATGTAATATTGATAATACTGTCCCCGTTTGTTTTTACAGCATGCAGGACCAGAGAGCTTTTTTTTGCCACTGATATTTTGATAACGTGTTCATTTAGTCATTCCAAACAAAGTTGTCAACTGATATGCTGATTTCAAAGTGCAGTCATCAAAAAATATAACTAAGCGCAATATACAATATAATTTTGTTTGTGAATTCTTTAGGTCAGTCTTACAATGGATATAAATGTGAGAAAGGGGATTGACTTCCTATTATCACACTAACCTTGAGCTGTGAACTGTATTCTTCCACCATCCTGTGGTAGTCACATTATAAAAGAGTACAAATGAACTCTGTGGTGGAGAAGAATAATCTCAAATTGGATCAATTAATTTTTTGTAACCAGTCTCTACCTTGTACAGCCAGTGAAAAGACAATATCTGCTTACAGGGGTGTGAACTTTGGGAATAGATGGAACTCAGCCTAATATTTATTGAAGTCATAGTAGTGCCACCTTTTGAACCTTGAATCTTTTGAATACCTCTTTCGATTATGAAGTCCTTTCACTAAACTAGCTCAATGAAAAAAAAAACCTGTATGATCTCTCTGATTAAAATGAAGGTGACTCATATAAACATGAAGGATTGTTCTGCTTTCAAAAAATGAAAAAACTGCAACTTTTATGTCAAAATTTGTTGAATCTGTGTTAAAGTTGTACAATAATAACAGAAATTAGTTAAATGGGATTCATCCATGTGTCAAGGCAGCCTTGAGAAATTACTTTTTTTTTTTCTTTCTTTGAAAATCATGGCACTATAAAAGTTTGACATTCAGCTTTTCAGAAACGTTTGTGCAACTTTCTGTATATTTATTTCAGTCGGTGACAATAGGAAATAGTCGTAAATATCCTCCCACTGAGATGGATCTAAATGGAAGCTGAGTCAGGAAACCTCTATACTGTATATGCTCAGACAGAAACTGTAAATTTCCATTGCCACAATGTCACAATGCCTTTCTGCCTATTATCATTACCCTACTTACCGTATGCACAGGGGAGTACAGAAACAAGATATTCCATGCTTATGTCCTTTGTTTAAACTTGGCTGATCTAAATAGGCTCTATAGGCTTTATGAATAGGATCCATATGAATGGTAAACTCTAAGATTACACGATTGTTTATTAAAGGAATGACTCACCTAATTCTTTATATAGTTTCATTATCCCTTTCTCATGGAATGTCAGAAACTGATTATTTCTTCTCTCAAAGCAACTTCTATTCTGTTAGACTGCAGAGTGATGGTTTCCCAGGTGACCACAGTGCATGAACTATTTCTAAGGTCTCAACAATCTAGTTCTCTTTCTTTTGCAGAAAACAAGAGGACAAAAAGGGAATCTTCTATTGATCAGTCATCCAAATACTCACACAAAATATGGATGACCCAGGTCTGCACAGAATGAGAGAGAATGAACCTGAGAGATTGAAAATGACCCCCTGATAAGACAGAGTGGGTTACTAATGTGCTGAAAGTGCTGGTGGGGCTGAATTGATTGGCTGGAAACTCTCACTGTGACAGTCTCTTGTAATGGAGGCACTCAGGGAGAGAGTAGGCGTGGTGAGAACAAGTGTGTTTGGGCTCAGGGACACACTCACTTGCACTGAAACCTGCTCTCCTAACACACCCAAAGGCCCAGCAGAAAGCACACCGGTATCTGCAGAATGAATCTTCCCTGCTTCCCAGAATGGCATCACTCATAGCCACGCGGAGTAAGACCCGCAGCGTCGGCTGTCTGTTCCCGTATCTGTAAAGTTCAAGCAGCAGTGTAAAGTTTTGAAAAAAGCATATGGATGTAGCTGTTATTGTTTAAAAAGGTTGGTTGCCTTTTGGGCGGGGAACTGCGAGCTTATCCATCAGAGGGAAAGTATTTAGTATTGCTAGAGCTAAGAGCTGTTTTGACCGGCGTTGTCACCATAATAGAGAAGTTGGAGAAGAGCACCAGCAAGTGCAAGATAATAATGACAGCGATAATGAGAGTGTTATTAACATGATGCAGCCCCTGTCATAAGATAGCATGTTCTGACACCTGTTCCTAAACGTGCTGCAATTTACATCATGCTGAACGTGACAGAAACACTTCCAGAACCACCTCATTTCACCACACAGACATGTGTCTTGGCATATCACATAATTGCCTTTAATGGCCATAAAGAAAGAAAAAGCAATACGGCTGAATAGATGAAAATATGCAAAAACATGTTAAGATGGAAAAACAAAAGTGAAACTGTGTAGTGACTGTCATTGATAGTTAATTTGTAGGTTAGGTGCAAATGGCTCCAATTATTGCATTTATAATGAAATGCTTGGCTAGAGAATGTTCGTGTTAATTTTAGCTTGAGGGCAGTTATGGCAGTAACCAACTGGCGATGGTAATCAGGTGCTGGTGACTAGGTATTGTTCAACTGCAATTAGCATGTAGACTGTATTTGAACTAGTATGAGCGGGCAAGCTAAAAATGGACGCAAATGTTATCAATGAACATATTCAGACAAATCATCTTAATGAATTCTATGTGAGCTCAAATCACATCACTACCAGAAGCACTTAATACAATGGCTTAGATTAAGAATTTAGTGTTAAGTGAATGGGGTAGGCAAATTTCTTCTAAATCTTGTGGTTTTTTTCTTAACTAAAAGAGAGAGAGAGCTTTTTAAGCTACAATGCTAGCTGACAATGAGCTGACAATGTAAATAGAGCAGTACATTCAAATACAGTATTCTGTTTTATGTTTCTCCCCTCAATACTCAGACAATGAAAGCCACAGAACAGCCTGCCCATGGATGACAATTTTGCCAATATTCTTTAGATTACAATGACACTGGTGTCTTGTACAAGCTGTGCCTAACAAAAGAACTAAATTTTTAATTTTGTATTTTGAGGAGATACATTAATACTTAGCTGGGCGTAGAGACTTCTTGAAGAGTCATGGACATAGCACACTGAGTGCTCATGCAGTTTTGAACAAGATAATATATGTGCTGTACTTGTACTTGTCTTGTCAATCTTTATTTACAGGCATTCATTTTAAATCTTGGATCCCAGAAGAGCATCAATATTGTGCTTCTGTGTGTCTGTCCATGCGTAGAGTATCTTATCCCTGTCCAATGGGAGCTTCCAATCTCTGGAGCTTCCAGATGAACTGTCCTCTGCAATATTATCAAAATGGATAACAAAATCAATAGGAACCGTGCAATACTGGAGTCTCTCAAATTCAATCTCAAACAGCAGTAACTTTGAAATCCAAGTCTCTCTCCACCCTCCAGGCTTGTGTTGAATAAGAGAAGAACCCTGAACAAAAAAGACACAATGTTCCCTGAGCTGATTCTTAAAATGGAATGAATGTTACGATCAGTGCTATTTCTGTGATATGCTGATTTATTTTCAGAGTAGGAAACTGTCCACAGCAGTCTCTTTTCTACAAAATATTTCTGACATAAATACCTACAAGAAAAGCAAAAAAGGCTTTTCACAATCGGTGGTTCGTACAAAGAGAAAGAGTGTAATTTGGCCTGAATTATTTGTTAATTTGATGAGGAGAGCCTTTTGACCTTTTCCTCTCCTTCATGGCTATTTTTTTTTCAGCAACAGTAAATCTCAGCTGCGCTCATTAACAAAGATTAATATTCCCTTGCAGCACAAGGTCATAGCACATATGCCTCAGTAAACAACTATGCACATGGAAGATTTCACACTAAGCCGCTGTAGCATCAATATATGCTTCCGGCATGTGTTTTATTGATTTTGTGTGTGTGTGTGTATTAAAACTGGATTTGCACTTGTTCCAAAAACAAAACTTTTAACATTGAATTTCATATCACATTCATGTAAAACATTTGTTAGATATTTTTGTTATGCCTCTCTGTATTTTTATACTTGTATAAATCTAGAATGTGTTGCACATTAGGATTATAAGTAAGGTTCATAGCTGGGCCTAAGTATTGTCAGACATAAGGAGTCTCCCTGCTGTATGTGTACAGCCACCCATCAGTGACCCGTGTAATGCAATTCCCCCTGTGTTACAGGCTAATGAGTAAACCTAATGGGCCTGCGTATGACTGCCAGGGTCTGTGCCGTGCTTTAGCACTGATGGAGAATCTCTCTCATGCACATGTTTTTGGTAAATAAATAATGTGTATCCTTCAATTAGAGAGAGCCAGAGAGAGACAGAGAGGCGAGGGGGGGGCACCTTTAGCTGTCAGTCACTGTGATTACAAAAGTTCACCCTCTAGGGGGATTTAAATTGCACTAATTCATGTGGCACCAACCTGTGTAGTTTCCACTCTAAGATATCACTCAAGGTGTTCACAGTGATTGTGATAAGCAAAGAATATGATATGCTCTTATTTAGTTTGGTCCCTTTTTATTATGATAAACTTTTCGTTCGCTTGTCCCCTTGTGCCAGAGATTTAGCAGTTAGAACTGTTTTTTCTAAACTCATATATTTAATATTATAAATTCAGATATTTAATATTAAACTTTTCATTTCACTTTGGTCTTACTGACCCTGGGTCTTTTGTTTGACAAGGCATTTGTATCTTCTAAGCAACTCTGCTTTTGGGGGAGCCTTCATAAAAGAAAGTACAGAAATCAAAAAGAACAAAAAAAACCATGATGCATGGAGAAGCCTGTGAAAGGTATGCAAAGGATCTCTGTCAGTAAAATTAGTCAGATCAGCTGAATTGAATGGAGAAAGCATAGCCCTTTTATCCAAATGTCAATACCCTCAGTGGTAGATTGTGGTTGTAATCCTCCAGTAGATACCACTTAATGTTCCCCGATCAATAACTGCCAAACCATACAGCACTGTAGAGGCTAAAACAGCACATCCTATCCTGTACTTTAACAAGTACCTTTCTTTATCTCTTTTACTCTTCCTTTGCTCTCCAGAAAAGTGTCTTACATAAAATAAAATAAGATAAAATAATGCAAATTCCCCAAACTAGCACAAACACACAGATCATCTGGCCAATGGGTCAATATCACATTTGCAAACTGGGCTACCGTCTTTGAAGCCCTCCGCATTTTGCCAGTGTGACAGGGTTTTGTGTTTTCCACCGGCGTTTTCCCAAGTGTTTACCACTGATAAATATCCTATTACCTTCAGAGCTTGAGCTGTGAGTTCTATTGTTGTGGGACAGCATTTTGTTAGTTTTCTGCACACAAAGCTTCCAACATAAAGACCCTCTGATGTACTACTTACAGCCTATTGGAGAATGTCTGCCAGCAATGTCAAAGCTCGCTCTTTACCTAGTTTACTACATAATGAAGCACTCCCTTACAGGCAAATCTATCCAGAAGCAACACATTTTTTAATACACATTTACCGTGCTCTTTGTCTGCTAAATGGCTAAATGAAGAAAGATAGAACGTGAGCTCACTATTCCTTGGAGTACAGAACTAGATTGCAGCTGCCATTTGTCTTTTGCACAGATTTAGGGTGAAAGCAAAATTAATTTAGTTCTCCTTTAGTGGAAATCTTCAGACATCCCTGCATTCAAAGCAAATTTATGAGTTTTGTCTGAGCTGTGCCATTTCATGACGATATAAGAATGCCAGGCAGGAAATGGATAACAAACTTTTATTCATTTGTAATCAATAGTCATAAAGAGTCAGTAAGATTGTCCATAAAGATCAAAGATAACAAGGAAAGACCATATGTTACCACACATATTGGCAAATATGAGGGTACTTTTAGGCAGCTTAATGCATGGGGATAAAAGAGCAAAAGCATTATTTATAAACATTACTTGTGACTGATAACATAGGAGAATCACCAGGAAAAGGACTTAAATGAGCTCATCTTTATTTTTATCAAGGAAAAAAATGAAAGAAAAAGAGGAAAATAGTATATAATTATGCACATTCCCTCAGATACAAATATACACACATGAAAACACACACGCACACACACACACACACACACACACACATCGCTGAAAGAGAGGCAGATGAACAAATATTCCTATTCTCCAAAAGCTATGAGGGGAAGATTACTTGGTGTTCAAGAAAAATAGGTGTGAAAAAAAACTTGAATAGACATATTGGTCTCTGAACACCCTTACACGTGACCAAAAAACAGATTGCTGTCGTTTTTCCAAGTCATTTTTATAATTCTTTGAGTTGTTGTCTTTGAAACCGCTTTTATCCACTATCTACTACAATCTAGGAACAATAAATCATGTTTCTTCTCTCCATTACGTTAGTCGGAGAGCTTTGATATCATTTTGTTATGAAACAACACTCTTCTTAATGATACAACCTTTTTAACCTATCTATTCTGACCTGGGAGTATGAATGAAAAAAGAAAGCTGTTGTCTGAGAAAGCTCATCAGAAAAACTGCTCCATGTGGCACTATCCACATCCACTCTCAGTGGCCCTGTTGTCCTCATGTTTCTATGACAGCATTTCATATAATCACAAATTCAAGCAAATAAGGCATATTGCTCAAAGGG